>NW_024412396.1:13057658-13083761 GCF_014898765.1 Herpailurus yagouaroundi | reverse complement strand
CCCCCCCGCCCCCACTGGGGGGGGGAGGGGGAGGGGGAGGGGGAGGAAGCATCCCCGGCACAAAGGTCGGCTAGCGCAAAGGCCCAGGTAGGACTGTGTGTGGAGAATAGCAAGGAGGCCCTGCGTCCAGCGCAAAACTGAAGAGTTGTACAAAATTAGGTCAGAGAGGTGACTAGGTTGGAGATAAGATCATGAGGGTCTTGTAGATCATTGTAAGAGGTCCCACACCATCACCACCCCCGCCCCCCATGGATAATATTTTTACTTCACTTGGAAATCAGCTACCTAGATGTCCCAGTACCACTTTAACCACCTCTTGGCATCTCGGCTGAGACTACCTGTCTCAGTTCCGCCTGGAAATCGACCACAGGTACTTGCTGCTGCTGCCGCCATCTCCTTGGGTACAGGTGACGCTCTTGACTTGGACTTCCATCTCTGGGAGTGTTCTTCTGTAGTCCGTCTCAGGTGTAAGTGGTCCCTGGCCGGGTCCATCATGCTGCTGGCTGCTCCTCAGAACAGACCATCAGGCATCTCCAGAGACCACTCTGCTCTGCGCAGATCATTGTAACACTCTAAATGTGAATGAACCAAAAGTTTTTGTTTTGTTTAGTGTTTGAAGTAAGGTCTACATCGGGGTCCCGGCTGGTTCAGTGGGTGCGGCATGCGACTCTTGATCTTGGGGTCGTGAGATGGAAACCCAAGATGGGTGTAGAGATTACTTAAAAATAAAATCTTAAGAAGAAGGAACACACACACACACACACACACACACACACACACACACACACACAGCATCCAATTCGGGGGCCCGAACTCACAACCTCAAGATCAAGAGTCAAATGCTCTACTGACTGAGCCAGCCAGGCAACCCCGAGCTGGGAGGTTTTGAGCAGAGGAGTGCCTTGATCTGAGTCCTCCGCCTCCCACTCCGCTTGGCACCCAAAATAATAATTACCATTATAATTATTTTTATCGTTGTTAATAAAAAATAAGAAATCAGGCTGTTAAAGACAAAAGCAGGGAAATCAGTCAGTTAGTTCAGGAGGCTTGCATAATCCAGGCAAGACGATATTGCCTTCGTATGGTGGCATGATCTGCCACACCAAAAAAAAAAGTCATTTTGGCCTAAGGGTTATTTTGAACTAAAGGCATTTAAAAACCAGCAGGTGGTTAAGCGGTTCGCAGCCGCCTACCTAGTGCCCATCCCAGTGGGTTCTCCTCCGCTCCTCCGCGAGGCCACCCCCGCACAACCAACACGCCAGCTTCACCGACGCCCCTCCTCGCCACTGCCGCCACGGACCGCTGTAGTCCCCACCTGTAGAAAGGAGCGCCGGGAGGGGAAATGCAACAGGCGAGAGCCCCGGCCCAGGCATCTTGACAATCGCGACCCGGGAGGCTGGGGCCACCGGCCGGGCAGCCGCCAAACGCAGGGGATATGCTCCCTCTGCCCGGAAAGGGGCGCTGGGGCGGCGTCGGCCCTGCTCTTTTTTCTAAAGGGCCTTCCAACCACGCCAAGGCATGCCGGACCTCCGGCTTGCCAGTGTGGTGGCCTCCGTCATTTCAAGAAGAAGCAATGACCCGGGCCTGTCAGCGTGCACCCTTCGATAGCTCAGCTGGTAGAGCGGAGGACTGTAGGCTGGATACGTGTGGGCATCCTTAGGTCGCTGGTTCGATTCCGGCTCGAAGGAAGTGCCTGACGCTTTTGCGCCACGGGGCGGGGGGGCACCGCCCCCCCCCCCAGCGCCCCGCCCCAACTCTGCCCCGCCCGGGCACCTGCAGCCTCGCGGCAGCCCCTCTCCCACAGGCCAAAGTCAGTAAGTAAAACCTTTACGGAACACCTGCCTACGTCTGCTCGCGTGCTGCCGCCAGGGAACACACCTGCGCCTTCTTCCGGCAGTTTACCTGCACGTGCCCGTGGACGCTCCACGTCCCCGCCGCTCCTGCCTTGTCTCAGCCCCACGCCGTCCCGCGCCCTTCCCCACTTTTATTCGCCCACTGTTCCCGCTCCAGACAAACGCGTGGGCAAAGAGGTTCTGCCCTCGGCAAGCCCTCGAGGCTGACAAGCGTACAGGTCGTCACACGGGTCGGGAACAACCATGGCGTCCTTCATGAAAACTCCCCCTCCTCGATCTCCTGCCTTGCCTCCGAGGACGGTCGCTGCGTCGGTCGCTCCCAGTTGCAGTCTCTCTGTCTCCTCCTTCCCTGTTTCTCATAGGGTCTATAAATATACAGCTCTACGGAGACAGAAAACCCTCTTCCCCGACCAGCTTAATCTACTTGTGGGACAGAACTGTCACTCTGAGGTTTTCCAAGCCATCGCCAATTGTGCGCTTGCATCGAAGCTGACACTGGCAGGAACGAAATGCAGCAGGGCCCCCCTCATGGGCCTTGCCAGTCGCGACGAGAACTTCAGCGGCCCCTTCAGGTTTCTTGTCAGTCTGAGGACAGGGCGGGCAGTGGTCCGGGTACACTTCCGTTTTCCCGTGCCTTCGCACCTGTTCTTGTAGCCACGGATGGCGGGGCTGGGGGCGCTCCCGCTGAGAGAGCAGTGATTACTCACACTCTGTGCACGGGTGGTAAATCCACCCGTACCGATTCTCCCGCTACATCGGACGGAGGGAGAGGGAGATGGATGAAGTATTTCTATCTTACCCGCTTTCTGGCCACGGACCGACCGGACCGCTGGGGTCTCCACCTGTATGCAGAAAGGGGCGGGGGCGAGCGGGGGTGGGGGGGGGTGGGGGCGGAGTGTGGCGGCAAAACGCAGACTTAAGAGTCAGAGTCGGGGCGCAGAAGAGTGGGAGTAGGGGTGGAGTGAGACGGGGGCAGCTGTCGTCACAGTCGGTCGGGCGCACAAATTCACGTCCTTACTTACACAGGCAGCTGGCCTGTGGGTTCTGACCAGCTGGCTGACTTAGCGCTGGGCCCTTAAGGCTAAATTGGCAGGGCCTGAAGAGGGAGACACTGAGGGCCTGTCAGAGAGCACCCATCCAGGAGAAAACGGGCTTCATCCTGGGGACAGAGCCAGGTTGTTGGGGCTGCGGGTGGGTGCAGAGAAGAACGCCAGGGAAAGGTCCTTGTTCTCTTCCCCCCTGTGGGAAGGAAACTCCAGAGACTCAAAGTACAGTTGGAGCGCATCACAGAGGGGGCTGGCAGCGGAACCGCACCGGGAGTGTGGCTCTCTGAGGCCTCAGGGACCCGGCTACTGCCATCCCTGACCTCTGAGACCACAAGCGCCTTTTCGGTTCTAGTTCTGCCTCCCAAACTGGAGACTGCGTTTCCCCCGGCCCCCCGCCCTTCCTCTTGGTTCGCTCCCCAGCCCAGTCTCAGTGCTACTGTCCCACTGCCTCCACGGGTTCAGGAGGCCCTGCCTTTGAAGTCCAACAGTTGACCTTCGGGAAGCCACAGAGAGACCCCAGCCTCTAATGTCACCATCTACAGGCAGAGACCAGCAGACAGGCACCAAAGATAAAACCTCAACCACCTTCACTGGATGTGCCTGCCCCCCAGTGAGATGTGGAGGTGTGGAATCCCTGGGGACCTAGCTTTGGCGCTTTGGGGGAATAGCAGGGTGAGGGGTGGAGGGGGGAGGTGGGTTTTGGCATCCAGCAAATGCAAGAGTGGGCCCTAGCATGGCCGACGCTTCCTGTCCGGGGTGTCATGGGGAGTAGCCGGGTGCTTCCAAGGTACGGCCCCACATCCTTGCAGGCACAGCAGTGCCTGCCACCCAGTCAGGCAGTGGCGACACAGTCAAGGGAAGGCCACGTAGATGTGACCTGTTGCGCCTCTGTGGGACTTTCACTGGGTGGGTGGGTGGGCACACACCCGAGGGGATGTTAAAATACGTGGAGCCAGGGCAAGGAGTCCAACCCCGGCACTGGTGTTCTCTTCTCCCCCGCCTTTGACTCCAGGGCCTCTCCAGGAAGTCCAAAGCACCTTGACCTATTTCAGGAAGTAACCACCTCCCTCAAAGGAATCCAGGTCGGTGCGCACAGGAGGGTCAAAGGAGCCAGGCCACCAGACTGGCTGACACGGCTGGGTATCAATCGGCCTCGTCATGCCCTGAAACATGGAGCTGTGCCAAAAAGTAAAGCAATGTGCCACTGAAGTGGACATGTCAAGCACACAAGAGCCATTTTGAAAGGGTTCCCACTGGCCAAATCGAGATCATGATAATAATCGATCATAGGGGCGCCTGGGTGGCTCAGTTGGTTAAGTGTCTGACTTCGGCTCAGGTTATGATCTCACGGTCCGTGAGTTCAAGCCCCATGTCAGGCTCTGTGCTGACAGCTCAGAGCCTGGAGCCTGTTTCAGATTCTGTGTCTCCCTCTCTCTCTGTCCCTCCCCTGTTCATGCTCTGTCTCTCTCTGTCTCAAAAATAAATAAACGTTAAAAAACATTTTTTTTAAAAAAATAAAATAAAAAATAATGGATCATAATCCGTGGAGTAAAACAGGTGCAGGGCCTAAATGCAATCACACATCAGTATCCGTGAACGCTAAGCACCACCGGATCTTGGCCTCCAGATACACAAAATGGAAAAAAAAAAAAAAAAAAAAAGGAACCAGGGCTCCTTGGAGACCCACCTAGCCACTTCTTTGGGTTTTCATGTTACTATGGGGTCTCCCACGTACATGGAAAAAATCTGTATGCTTTCCTTCTGATATTCTGTTTTACGTCCAATTTAATTCTCAGGCCCTGCTGGAGACCCTAACAGGGTAAAAGTAAAGTTCTGTCTCCCGTACACCTTGAACCAGAGTGAAGCATGATGGAAGAACAGAAGAGGAAGGCATGGGAGAAAACTAACTAAGGTGCATACCCCTGACTTACCTTTTTCTGATGGTTTGTAAGATGATCCCATTCTTCTAAAGTGAGAAGGGGGTGAACCAGGCTAGGTTGGAGGCCGATGGGGTAGACTGGTGGGTGGATCCTCACAAACTGTGAGATCGTAACCTGAGCAGAAATCAAGAGTCAGGATGCTTGACTGGACTGAGCCACCCAGGCGCCCCAGAAACTTTTTTTTTTTTTTTTAACCCCGCGATCTATAAGTTCATTAATGAAGCGTATACTAAAAGCCTATTATGCCGCCATGCACTGTTGTAGCCAAGTATGAATGGAGCAATCAACAAAATAGACAAGAATCTCTGGCCTCGTGGAACTTCCCTCTCAGGGGGTATAGTTAGGAAACTAAAATGCAGGGGTCCTGGGTGGCTCAGTCCGCTAAGCGTGGGGTTTGGGCTCAGGTCCTGAACTCACGGTTGGTGAGTTCGAGCCACGGGTCTGGCTCTGTGCTGACAGTTCAGGGCCTGGAGCCGGCTTCAGATTCTGGGGCTCCCTCTTTCTCTGCTCCTTCCCCGCCCACGCTCGCTGTCTCGAAAACCAAACACTAAAAATTTTTCAGAAAAAAAGACAAAGCTAATAAAATGCTAGATCGGTTCTCCAAGCGTCTCTGGAACCAAATGGGAATCCTGTAGTATAGAAGCGGCTGTTACCTAGTTTGGCGGATTCTGTGAAAGTAAGGTCTCTATAAAACGTTGCTGCGTCCCGCGCTCGTAACCAGCCAGCCCCCACAAGACCAGGCGATGCTGAAACTACGAGCCCAGGAGCACGCGTTGAAAGCGACTGCCCCCCTCCACAGCAAAAACGCTTTAAGAACTCGCGACGAAGGAAAAAAGGGAAGAAGAAAAAAAAAAAAAAAGCAAACCCAAAACACCGCCGAGACTGCTGTCCTGACACCATAGACGTTAACTGTGGAGATCTAAACGTCCCGGAACCCGTTTACCGCGCCACCGCGCGTGAGGAAAGCCGCGCCTGTTCTTTGCAAACTCAGAAGACCAGGGGAAAGCGCGAACGCAGTCCCCCACTACCACAAATTATGCAGTCGAGTTTCCCACATTTGGGGAAATCGCAGGGGTCAGCACATCCGGAGTGCAATGGATAAGCCTCGCCCTGGGAAAACCACCTTCGTGATCATGGTATCTCCCCTGCCAGGTAAGTATGAGTTGCTCGCCCGGCCTCGCCCCGCACCCTCGCGCTCGCCACGCTTCTTACACACGGTCACTTGCCTCACGCGGCCTCCGCGCCCCAGCTGCCCGCAGCCCCCCCTCAGCTTCAACCTCTCCCGTCCGCAAAACAACCTCGGGCGCCTTCGCCTAGCCCCCACGCGGGACGTGCACGCCCAGGCGGTCCGGGACCGGCAGCCAATGCGCGCATGCTCATCTACATACGCCACGCCCCGTCGCCCGAGTGGGCGGAGGAACGTCCCACCCTTGGGGGACGAAAGTAGAAGAACCGGGGGAGCCTGGCTGTGATTCTTCCAGTTAAAATGAACATTAGTTTGTAGTTCTCTTATTTATTTTATTTATTTGTTTTTTCATTATGACGTGGATTCATGAGCAGATGGCTAAGAAAGGTTTCTCCTGACGTTTCAGTGCAAAAAGGTGTTGTTATTATACGTAGCACCAGCACAGCACCCGGTGGGCAGGCAGAAAGAGCTGCACTGGGCTTGTGAGGAGTGACTTGATGATATATTTTTAAATTTGTGGAGGGAGGGGGGATAGAGATAAAGTAAGTTTCCAAGGAATTTTGAAGCAAGGCTTTCAGGACCCTGAGGGGCTAGCTGCTGTCATGGTAAGGTTGCTTTTAGTTTTTAACGAAATATAAACATTAAGGCACTACCGCAGCCGTGAGCTCCTTGAGGAAGGTCACGCTCTGCACGTTTCAGCTCTCTATCAGTGGGCTGCAAGCTGTAAGGAGATCTAGTTTAAGCTACGTTTCTCTTGCCTTTGTTTCCCTCATCAATCTGTACACCCATGTAGGGCTAGAACTCTTCACTGAGAGCCCCATGGTCTACCAACTGAGCCAGCCAGGCACTGCACAGCAGTTTGCAGTTTGCAGTTGGATTGAGGGGTTTGATTTTGTCACCGTTTTTTTCTAACATTTTCCCCACTGAGAAATCACAGTCTTTGCAAAGGCTGGTGAGCCCTCGTTTGGGTTTTCTAGTTTGTTTACTTTTTTCTTTGGCTGACCTTGTGGCCTCCAGGAGGTTAGGACAGGGTTGCTTGACTTGTGGGTTCGCTTTAGGTATGACACATCGACTGTGTTAAGGGGGGGGGGGGGAGAAAAAGGCCCCCAAATATATGTAGTATGCTACCGTTTGTGTAGGAAAAGTGTGAAAACAAGAAAATTATACACTCTTGCCAAAAGAAACAGAAGACTAGGGACACCTGGGTGTCTGACTCTTGACTTCAGGTCAGGTCAGGTCAGGATCCCAGGGTCGTGGGCTGGGCACTGAGTGTGGAGCTTGCTTAAGATTCTCTCTCTCCCCCTCTGCCCCTCTCCCCTTCTCCCCGACTAGCACTCTCTAAATAGATAAATGATGAAATTGCCTGGGGGGGGGGGGAGTGGAAGGAGAGAGTGATGCTTTTCTGAGTACACCTTTCTCTGTAATTTTGACTTCTGGAATTCTATTAATATTTTACATATATTTTTTAATCACAGGGGGAACATCCCTAACGTTGAACATAAGCATAACTGAACCTAGCGATCTGAGATGAATAGTGTAGCCACACTGGAAGAAAAAAAAATAACCAACTGAAATGACTTTTGGGCGCAGTACATCGACTATAAACATCTTCAAGTCCAAAGACAAGAACTGCAACCACATACTGAACTGTCCCATAGTAGGTTTGTATTTCATAGCTGTATGGTCCTAACAGTTCTGTAACAACGTTGTGTATATTGTAGGATTGAGCTAATGACTAAATGGATGTTGGGAGTCAAGGTTCTTACTGTTGGAGAAAGGAGATACAAACAAATATGGAATGATGGTCCGCCTGGGTGGCTCGGTCTGTTGAGCATCCGACTCTTGATTTCAGCTCAGGTCATGATCTCACGGTTCATGAGTTTGGGCCCTCCGTCGGGCTCTGTGCTGATGGCTCAGAGCGTGGAGCCTGCTTCAGATTCCGTCTGTCTGTCTGTCTGTCTGTCTGTCTCTCTCTCTCTCTCTGCCCCTGCTCATGCTCTGTCTCTCTTGCTCTCAAAAATAAATAAACATTTGGGGCGCCTGGGTGGCTCAGTCGGTTAAGCGCCTGACTTTCGCTCAGGTCACGATCTCGCGGTTCATGGGTTCAAGCCCCACATCGGGCTCTGCGCTGACAGCTCGGAGCCTGGAGCCTGCTTTGAATTGATTCTGTGTCTCCCTTTCTCTCTGCCCCTCCCCTGCTCATGCTCTCTCTCTCTCTCTCTCTCTCTCTCTCACTCACAAAAATAAACATTTAAAAAATAAATAAACATTAAAAGCAAAAACAAAAACACGGGGTGCCTGGGTGGTGACAGCTCGGAGCCTGGAGCCTGTTTATTCTGTGTCTCCCTTTCTCTCTCTGTCCCTCCCCTGCTTGTGATCGGTCTCTCTCTCTCTCTCTCTCTCTCTCAAAAATAAATAAACGTTAAAAAAATTAAAGCAAGCAAACAAACACATATGGAATGGTGGAGGGCAAGGAGGACCCACTTGCATAAAATTGAGAGTTGGAATTTAAGGTACTGGTGTGGGCTCATTATTTATTTTTTTAATTTTTTTTTTTTTTTTTTTTTAAGAGAGAGAAGGAGCGAGTGGGGGAGAGGGCATAGAGAGAGGGAGAGAGAATTTTCTTTACGTTTATTAATTTATTTTGAGAGGGGGGAGAGGGGCAGAGACAGAGGTAGAGAGAATCTTAAGCAGGTTCCACACCTAGCAGGCAGCCGGAGGCAGGGCTCAATATCATGACCCCAAGGTTATGACCTGAGCCAAAATCAAGAGATGGATGCTTAACCAACTGAACCACCCACGTAGCTGTCCTTGGGCTCATTGCTTTTAATCTACATCTGTAGATAGGTGTTAGGAAATACACGTATTCTCTACCTCTATCCACTGAAGGGGCCTAGAGGCAGAGACAGTAGCATTAGACATACCTACCGCCTTGATCTTGCTTCCTTTCTTTTTCTTTTTTCTTTTTTTCTTTTCTTTCTGTCTCCTCCTCCTCCTCCTCCTCCTCCTCCTCCTCCTCCCCCCCTCCTCCTCCCCCCCTCCTCCTCCTCCCCCTCCTTCTCCTCCCCCTCCTTCTCCTAACGTTTATTTGTTTTTGAGACAATGTGTGAGCGGGGGAGGGGCAGAGAGAGGGGGGCTGAGGATCCAAAGCGGGCCGAACTCACCAACCGAACCCGTGAGATCACGACCTGAGCCAAAGTCGGCCGCCCAACCGACTGCGCCACGCAGGCGCCCCTTGATCTTGTTTTCTAAAACCACTCCCCACTGAAAAGAACCAGGCCTCTTTGGAGAAATAGATAATTTTCACGAGCCAAGACAGATACATAATGGCCCTGGAACATCTTGTGCCAGAAGACACGGAAATGCTCCAAAAATGTTATGGACGTGTCCAAAGGACACCGTAGGCACCCTGAAGGGGTTTTTATAGGCCCGATCTGAGAACATCAGAACATCAAAATAAATTTCAAAACAGTTTTGGGTTACAAACAACTGAACAAAATAACAACCATGAGTTCGTATCGTTAGCACATAGGGAAGGAGGGAAAGTCCTACCTTACGATGCCAGCTGATAACTGAAGAATGAATGATGGAATTAGAAAATGGACATTTGGCAATCATAACGCAAGAGCCATCAGTGGATGCTAAAAACTGTTGTGTTAAACAGGATGTTCACATATCCTCAAATTATCTCCATACAAATCACTTAATAATTACAAAGGGAAAACTCGATGAACACCTCCAGTGGCCGACAGTTGCAGTGCTGGCCCCAGTACCCAGGTGCTTCTGCAACACCCCAGCCTACTGACTTTGGCCTTCGCTATGTGACTTGCTTTGGCTAATGGGACATTAGTAAATGGGATGCAAGCAGAAGGTTGAAAATCACTTGCTCGTTAAGACTGGCTCTCACTTGCCTGTCCTGAGGCCACCATGAGAAGAAGCCTGGGTTAGCCCGTTGGAGGATGACATCGCCGGAGTGAACGTGAACCGTGTCTGCCGAAGTCCCCTAGACCGACTAGGCCCCAGGTGACCTGCAGGCTGGCCGCCGCGGCTCCAGCGATCCCACTTGAGACCGGCAGAACTGCCCGGTGGAACCCAGCCAGAATCGCTGATCCACAGAATTGTGAGCAAGTGAAACGGTCATTATTTCCAATCGCTAAGTTTTACGGCAATTTGTTACACAGAGACGGGTAACCGATACACCTCCTTCACTAAGTAGTCGATGTTAACCCCACCAGTAATAGAACAAACTGCCTTCACGTGCCTCCAAACGTGGTGCCCAGAGGAGGCCTGTATACATCTGCTAGGTCTGTCATAATAAAATACCACCAACTGGGTGGCTTAAAAAAAAACAGAAGTGTCTTCTCTCACAGTTCTGGAAGCTAGAGGTCCAAAAGCAAGGTGCCAGCAGGGCCATACCCTCTCTGAGGCTCTGAGTGGAATCGTCCCTCGTTCCTCCCCAGCTTCCGGTGGTGACAAGCCAATCCTTGGCTCGCTTGCGGCTACATCACTACACTCTCTGCTTCTGCCATCGCATGGTGTTCTGTCAGCGAGTCTCTTCACGTTGCCGTCTTCCTCGCGTAAGGAAAACAGTCACGTTGGATCAGGGCCCGCTCGAGTGACCTCACCTTCACCCGACTGTATCTGCACAGATCAGATTTCCAAAGAAGGTCACAGTCCTAGGTACCAGGACTTAGGACTTCAACCTATTTTTTTGGAGGGACACAAACCAACCCATAACAGACACGGTATCATTTACGTAGCCTTCGTGTCAAAAATGCATTCCTGAATGTACTTGCGAGGGAAGCCAGGACAACTCAAAAACTGAAGGACGGTCTCCAAAATGACTGGCCCGTAGTCTTCAAAAAGGCCTGCATAATGAAATGCAAAGAACTACCTGGGAACTATTTCAGATAAAGAGACATGACAACTGAATGCAACACATGATTTTGAATTTTCCTTTGCTCTAAAGGACATTATTGGGACAATTGATGGAAAAGGGAATAACGTCTGTAGAGTAGTAAGATTGTATCAATGGTCATTTCTTGGTTTTGATAATTTTCCTGGGGTTAGGGAAGAGAACCATTTGTTTGTTTTGAGGAGTAGTACACCCTAAGAAAGGAAACTTCCTGAAACAACTAACAATCCAAAACGTGGGCCACCTGGGTGCTCAGTCCCTTAAGGGAACGAGCCTTGGGTCATGATCTCACGGTTGGGGGCGGGGAGGGGGCGGAGAGGGGGTTCGGTGCGCGTGGGGCTCCCCGCTGACAGCACGGAGCCTGCTTGGGATTCTCCCTCTCCCCTGCTCTCGCCCGTCCTCCCGCTCTCTCTCAAAATAAATTAAAAAACAAAAGAAAAGAAAAGTAAAGTAAAAGGATGTACAACGCGTTAACTCGGAGCTTGATGCTGCTAGAACCTCAGAGAAGTCTTTGCTGACCCAATAATCTCTAGTCCTGTCTCTTGCCTTGCTTTGCTCCAGGGACCCGATCACCCAGGAACACACAACACTTCGATCATTTTGCTCCTATCTGAAGAGGATATTTACCTTTACCTCCACTCGATCTCCGGAAAGAATCTTCTTGTACACAAGAGGAAAAGACAAATCCGGGCAGGCTGAAAGAGGCAGCCGAAGCCCACAGGATGAAAACGTGATGTTTCCGTTCATTTGATTTTCGGAGACCATTCGACGCCCCTCCCCAGCCCACACGTCTACTCTTGAGAATGGACGCCTTGTCCTGACTGACGCCCTCTGTTCAAATTTTCCTTTCGTTGTCGCAAGATTAGGTTACTACGTAATCCGAAAGGTCCTACTGAGGATTAAGACAATTTCATGTTAAATTGGTGACAAAACTCTTAGTATTTAAGGTTGAGTTGATTCTCTGTTGCGTATTGTATGTACTTTTCGTTGCAAGGAAGGGGAGACTTAACCCACCGCCTCGGTGGGGCCTGCAACTTCTGGACGCCGCGGGACCCCGTCTTCTCGGGTCTCCCCTCCGGGTCCCGACTCCTCGCCGCCCTCCCCCCATCCTTCGCTCCAGGCACCGGCGGTCTGCCGGGACACTAGCACATCCGTTGTCCCAGAGCTGGAGCCGCGACGCGGGGAAGCGCGCGACAAGGCGTGGCGTATGTAGATGAACAAGCGCGCAGAGGCTGCCGGTCCCGGACCGCCTGGGCGCGCACGTCCCGCGTGGGGGCTAGGCAAAGGCGCCCGCGGTGGTTTTGCGGACGGGAGAGGTTGGAGCTGAGGGGGGGCTGCGGGCCTCCGGGGCGCGGAAGCCGCGTGGGGCAAGTGACCGTGTGTAAGAAGCGTGGCGAGCGCGAGGGTGTGGGTCGAGGCGGGGCGAGCAACTCATACTTACCTGGCAGGGGAGATACCATGATCACGAAGGTGGTTTTCCCAGGGCGAGGCTTATCCATTGCACTCCGGATGTGCTGACCCCTGCGATTTCCCCAAATGTGGGAAACTCGACTGCATAATTTGTGGTAGTGGGGGACTGCGTTCGCGCTTTCCCCTGATTTTCCGTGGTCTGAATGGAAGAACTTGGGTCTAGTTAGGCGGCGGGCTTGGGTGCTTCAGGTTCGCACCCACAATACGGCCGCGCTGCTGCCGTTGCGTTGTTGCTCATTGCGTAGTTCTTAGTACTTAACGCGTTCCGGGACGCCCGAAGCAAGCCTGAAGGAAAGAAAGTAGAATAGCCTGTTTTTCGGCTTCTATTTGGCTTTGCTTGGTTTTTCTTCACTTCGTTTTCCGCCAACTATAGCCCGCCTACTGCGGCAGCACGGAGAAGATTTTTCCGGTCGCTTGAGGACGTCGTGATAGGCGAGCACGTGAGGGTTTGCGGGGGGGCCAGGAGACGGCGCTGAAGTACATCTTCGCTTCGTGGTCGTTTATCTTTTCTTTGTAAGTTCTGCGACACCCCGGTCCCCCCCCCCCCCCCCAGCAGTGTCTCCTTGAAATCCACCACCCTGCTCTGTTAACTTGTGCGTAGTGCCTCACTTCAAAAAGGTCTGTTTGAGCTCAACTTCTGTAGCAGTTCACCACGGAATCTGTGTTGTAGGCGCTTTCCCAAACTAGGGGCAGAGGAGAAACTCGCCCAGTCTTTAAGCCTCACGGGCCTTAGCGGCCCGGGGACCCCCACTTTCTTTTGCAATTTCCTTTCTTTACCGTGCTCCACCTTCACTGCCACCAACCCCGCCACCTTCATTCCTCCTGGGTCGTTCATTCCTACTGCTCGCGTCACTCTCTTCCTCTCAGAGCGTTCAGTAAAGACACGCTGTGGGAGAAACCCTGTACTACTACCCAGTGCAGGGCTTTGTCCCTGTTACTGGGCGTCTTCCTCTTTCTCCTTTGTGTCCCCCAGGCACAAGATGGTCCCTAAAATGTTTCGTAAATGCCACACCACGAGGGTATTGAAACCAGTTTTTGGTTTGGTTTGGCTTTACGGGGAACCAGCAGCTGAGCTGTGGAATACTTCCATTGTTCTGGAGGTACAAAGTAGCATCTTTCCTAAAGTATGCCTTTGAGGGAGTAATCTACATTCTCCACCTTCTTTGTGTGTTTTGTGACAAGGTCCTTGGATAGTGCGGTCAACTCATTTATGTGTGTTTTTGTTAAGCACCCTGCCCCACACTAATATGTAACTTGCTGCTTCCACTCTACCCCCACCCCAACAGACACCGTAAACATGTAAACCAGGGACCAAGGGATGTACCTACCACCCTCCCTACCCTTGCCCGGAATAAGGCCCCCTTGGTACAAACAAGCAGATTAGCGGATGGATAGGTGCGACACTGTATTACTGCCTTTTGCCCCGTACTTGCTGTTTCTTAGCATTTACACAGCACCTTCACGTTTTCAAAGCACTGTACCAATGTTTATTAATCCTCACAACACCCCTGTGAGGTAGGTAGGTCAGTATGTCCTTTGTAGTGGAGAAACTGAGGCAGACAGAGGTCAAGCGAACCAAACCTGCCTAGGCCACAAGGGCAGCCGGCGAAGGGACTGCACCCGAGTCCCGAAGCCAGGGCTCTCTGTCCCGTCCATCCACTGGTGAGCATCGCGTGGGCGTCTTCTCACCAGTGAAGGGGACGGACAGGAGGACCAAACACACAGATTTCTCAGGCAACCGGGGGGGGGGGGGGGGGGAGTACAAACGACATCAGGGAATAACCAGGGAACAACGCCAGTGAAAGAGACAAACGTGAACCAGCACACCAGTAAGGCAAGAGAACATGCTGGAGAGCAAGGCTGGGATCATGGTGACTACTCAGAAGACCTAGACCAGGGGTGGGGAAAATGTAAACGAGGAACCCACCTACAAGGTGACCAACCCAAATACCTGTGGTTTCCAACTGGAAGAAAAGTTAGTGAAAAAAACCAAACCACACAATCGAATTTTAAATTAGAAATGACGTGGCGATAATTCACATTAAAAAGGCCAATCATATTTGTATTGTAACTAGTATCCTTTTTGGAGCCTTCCAGTCCAAATATTCCAGTTCCCACCCCCACGAGGGCTGTTCCTTACAGCACTCTTTCTCTCTCCATACCAATCCGTACACTAGTAGAACTATCAAGTGGCTCGATGGCGTGTCGCAGGGATAACTGGCCCGGCGAGGGATGGAATTCAGGAAACCATCACAGACGGACCATTCTGTCTGCCTCCTGTATTTTAGAAACCGCTGTTTCGAACCTGCCTCTGCCCAATTCCATCTTCTAGGAAAGGCTCAGAGCACACAGAGAAGCAGTTCATTCTTTCGTAAGGGGATTGGTGAACCTGGTTCAACATGCCATTTTCAGAGAAAAAAGAGAGAAGACCTGCACTGTAAAGCATAACGAAGGAGTAGATTGATTATAGCTACTCCAAATTTTAGAGTGATACAATGACCACAGAGTTAAAAACTATCACTGTTACCACGGTTTATTTGACAATAGTCGGTTTAGTCTACAAGTTTAAGGCAAACATACTAATGCAGTCGCTTTTCAGCAGAAATCATACTTATAAAGATTACATAAAGTCTGTCCCAAAACTTCTAAGAAATGTTCATTAATTAAAAATAAGTCTGATTAAGATGCTTTTACCAGGATACATGGATGAACTAAGGTGGCATACAATGTTTTTAAAAAAACAAAACAAAACATAACAAAAACACCAAAAGAAAACAAAAGGTAACGGCAACCTTTATCTTGTCTGAACAATGCATCTTTGAAAGGGTTAAACATCAGAAATTACTTAAAGGGAAATAAGATTGGCAGCCATAAGGAACGCTATTCAGAAAATAAAGACAGTTACAGAGGCTACTTAAAAAAGGCCTGAACGCTGGGCTTCGGAAGAGGAGGAGCGCACGGTGATGGACAACCGTCCCAGGCAGCACACGGGGAGCTGCAGGAGGGCAGCGTTCCACCACACAGACGGACGGACCCGCAAAACCCGTGGACGGCACCGCTCCATCGCTTCTCAGAAAAAAAGGAGAGTAGATGCACTTGGTCAGCTGTTTCTTTTGTTTCCAGTGAGCAGTAAATGCCTAATCTCATTAAGAAAACAAAAATAAAATCTGAAGGAAGGCAGCCCTTTTTGACCAAAGGCGGAGTGTGGCTTATGTGTCTCCATTTAACACTGCCAAGCAGTTCTGCAGCAACTGTAGGTTACCCTAAAAAGGAAGGGAAAATAAATCATGAAGTGCAGACAGCCTGGAAGAGTTGCAGTGAAAATATAACAGCGCTGGGAATCCCGTGACTGACGCCACCTTTCTTAAGACAACAGAACTCCGGAAACGGCTACTCACGATCCACACACGTACGGGTTTAAAGACATAAAACCGTATCCTCTGTTTCACGTACAAGGTTTTCCACACACCAGATTTCTTCAGGACATTTCCGTCTAGGTCAGTATTATGGTGTTGAATCACTCGGCATGATTCTAATGAGGGATGAAACATGCCCTGTGTGTCCAAGTCAAACTACCGGACGTTTTGCAAGACCGGTTCTTATCCCTTTCCTCTAGCCGTTAAAATCTGTGTATCAGGGTAGAGGCATATGAAATTATAACGTACGCTTTCAGGACTAAACGGTAGTGAGTGATACCAGTTTTTACACACATAGCCGCAAGTTCCCGTACAACGGCATTCTGTAACATTCAGACAGGCCTACGTACCCATTTGTAAAACATGGGCGCTGGCATCCAAATTCAGACACGTGTCCGGACAAATGTAAGCATATATGGATTACACCGCTAAACACATGGGGTAAAGGAAAACCTCTTCCTTCCAGTAAGCGGAAAGCCAACTAAAACGATGGGATTAGAAAAGTGACCGTCTGGCAGCCACCACAATAATCGACGGAGGCAAAAGTCATGAGCGGTGGCTTTGAGCATAAGGCTGAAATGCCAATACCGTAGCCATTAGGTACGTGCGGCGATGGAAAATTTAAATTCCTGTTAATAGTAGTTAAATAAAAACTCAGTTTCTCAGTTGCACCACCCACATTTCAAGTGTAGGCGTTTGACGGCCACGTGTGGCTACTTAGTGGCTACCGTACCAGACAGTGCTGATGACAGGATACTTCCATCAGCACACAAAATTCTGTGGGACAGTGCTGGGTAAGCGATGGGGTATTTACACAGTCCCAAGTATCTCCCCGCAGAATACTTCTTCGTTTCAAAGTGTAAAATAGTAACTTGGCCACTGAGAAACCTGCAGACATCATCACTTGAACCAAATGATCAAAGTCAGACATTGCCAGCGAGGCAACTCATCAACAGCATGTACCTCCTGAAAGGATGCAACAACGAGAAGGTCCGAGCACCACTTCTGGGCGATTCCCGCCACAGGTGGGGAATCCAAACTCAATAACTAGACGAACCCAAAGCGAGGGACATTTTACAGACCTGTGCTTTTCAGTGTCCAATGGTATGAAATACAAAGACTCAGGAACTTTCCGCGTTCAGGAAGTCTAAAACGACACGTGCGGGGGGTGCGGGGCGGGGAGGGTACCTGGCTGGCCCAGTTGCTAGAGCGCGCGACTCTCGACTCTCTCGATCCTGGGGGTCGTGAATTCAAGCCCTACAGCGGGTGTAGAGCTCATCCCGAGAAAAACGAAAAGTCACGCCTGGTGGCTCTGTCGGTTAAGTGTCCGACTCTCGGTTTCTGCTCGGGTCACAATCTCACGGTCTCGGTTTGGTGAGTTGGAGCCCTCCCCCACCCCACCCTGCGCCCCGGGCTCTGCACTGACAGCGCAGGAGCCTGCCTTGGGATTCTCCCTCTCTCTCCCTCTCCCTCTCCCTCCCCCTCTCCCTCCCCCTCCCCCTCCCCCCCCCCCCTCTCTCTCTCTCTCTCTCTCTCTCTCTCTCTCTCGCTAGCCCGCTAGCTCGCTCGCTCTGCCTCTCCCCTTCTCCCACGTGTGCGCTCGCGCTCTCTCTCGCTCGCTCTCTCAAAATAAATACATAAACTTAAAAAATAAATAAAAAGGCCTGTGCGCCGAATGTCATGTATTATCTTGAGTATCCTTTTGCCACTAAAGACATTATTCATTGTTAGACAACTGGTGGCCTAAAAGTCTGTGGATTAGATAATGGTACTGTATCCATAGTAATTTCCTGATCTTTGTAATTGCTCCAAGTACTCAAGAGAATTATTTGGTGTTAGGAAATCGACACTGAAGTGTTTAAGAGCCAAGAGACTTCCTAGCTGCAACCTAAGTGGTTTAAGACAAAAACAGGTATGTATAAGGGTAGGGGTGTGGGGTGTGTGTGTACTGTGTAAAGAGGAAAAGGAAAGAGGGAGGGAGGAAGAGGGGGAGGGGAGGACAGAGCGAACATGACAATATGCACATTTGAGGACTCTAGTGACAACTATCCAGGGATTCTTTGTACTTTTCTTGCAACTTTACTGAGCGCCTGAAATTGGGGGAACATAAACCTTTAAGAATTTCAAGTGCCCCAGTAACTGTCCATGTTGTGCCAGTAGAACGATGGATTCTGAGCCTGTCTGTATTTCCGACATGATCTTCTTAAAGGTATATATCCCTCCAGTGGGACGAAGTCCAAGGATACACATCCTGCACTTGACACACTGCCAACGCCCTCCAGAAGGGTGTGCCCTGACCCACACTTACCCACCAGGCACGAGGACTCCACGCCCTCACAGGCAGCAGTAGCATCACCTTTTTTTTTTTTTTTTCACTGCCTTTATCATACATTCTATGCTTCATTAATAAAGTATCCGAGACTGTCTTCAAGGACACAAAAGTGACCAAATGACCTAATTTTCTGTTATAACCAGGTTCCAATACATGGCAAGACATATCCCGGTTATAATGAGTGAAATCCAAAGCAGTTTTAAACCATCTGGATGTAAATTTAACCAATGTCTAATCTCTTTTCAATAACTTATATGGATTCTGGGACCAAAATGGGACTTTGTTCAGATTTGCAAAATCATCAAGAAACCTCAGACGAGAGGGCAGGGTTTCTCAACCTCGGTTTTGTTTTTTGTTTTTTTTTAAGCTTTATTAGTTTTTTAAATGTTTATTTTATTTTATTTTTGAGAGAGAGACAGAGAGAGAGAGAGAGAGAGAGAGAGAGAGAGAGAGGAGAGAATCCCAAGCACGCTCCACGGTTATCAGTGCAGAGCTGGACACGGGGCTCGAACTCACAAACCCGTGAGATCATGACATGAACGGAAACCAAGAGTCAGAGGCTTCACTGACTGACCCTGCGTCGGCTCTGTGCTGACAGCTCAGAGCCTGGAGCCTGCTTCAGATTCTGTGTCTCACTCTCTCTGTTCCTCCCCCACTCGTGCTCTGTCTCTCGCTCTCAAAAATAAATAAAAATTTCAAAAAAAGGGGAGGGAGCCTGGGTGGCTCAGTTGGTTGAGTGGCCGAATTTGGCTCAGGTCATGATCTCGCAGTCTGTGAGTTTGAGCCCTGCATCGGGGTCTGTGCTGGCAGCTCAGAGCCTGGAGCCTGCTTTGGATTCTGTGTCTCTCTCTCTCTCTGCTCCTCCCCTACTTGTGCTCTATCTCTCTCTGTCTCTCAAAAATAAATAAATGTTTAAAAATTAAAAAAAAAGGGGCGCCTGGGTGGCTCAGTCGGTTAAGCGGCCAGCTTCGCCTCAGGTCATGATCTTGTGGTCTGTGAGTTCGAGCCCCGCGTCGGGCTCTGTGCTGACAGCTCATAGCCTGGAGCCTGTTTCAGATTCTGTGTCTCCCTCTTTCTGACCCTCCCCCGTTCATGCTCTGTCTCTCTCTGTCTCAAAAATAAATAAACATTAAAAAAATTAAAAAAAAATTAAAAAAAAATTTAACCTTATTTATTTTTAGAGAGACAGAGAGTGAGAGGGGGTGGGGCAGAGAGAGAGGGGGAAGAGAGAATCCCAAGGAGGCTCCGCAGGATCATGCGGGGCTTGAACTCATGAATGGTGAGATCATGACTTGAGCTAAAGCCAAGAGTGGACTTTTACCCAAATGAGCCACCCAGATACCTCTAAAGATTGTATTTTATTTTATTTTATTTTATTGAAAAATTTTAAAAAATCTTAATCTTTATTTGTGAGTGAGAGAGAGAGAGAGTGAGTTTTGTGGGGGAGGAAAAGAAAGTGGGAGACACAGAATCTGAAACAGGCTCTGAGCTATGAGCTTAGAGCTGCACTTGGGGCTTGAACTCACAAACCTTGAGTTCCTGACCTGAGCTGAAGTCAGACGCTTAACCGACTGAGCCACCCAGGCACCCCATAAAGACTTTATTTTTTAAGTAATCTCTACACCCAATGTGGGGCTTGAACTCATGACCCTGAAATCAAGAGTTGCATGTTCTATAGACAAAGTCAGCCAGGTGCCCCAAGGCCTATTTATAATTTGATAAGGAATAAAAAGCTGGTGTTCAAATCACCACTGATCATATGGGAATTTTCTGTATAATATATACTGATGCACAAATCAACACTAAATTTGGAATATGAGCCACTAAGTTTTCAGTGTTTTTTCAGATGTTTCTGTTAAACATGTTTTGGATAGTAAGAGTTTTAGTCTTGCACATACATAGACTTCCAAAAGGAAATTTGGGTTCCCTGGGTGGCTCAGTTGGTTGAGTGTCTGATTCTTGATTTCAGGTGAGGTCATGATCTTGTGGTTGGTGGGTTCGAGCCCAGTGTGTGTCTCTGTGCTGACAGTGTGGGGCCTGCTGGGATTCTCTGTCACCCTCTCTCTCTGCCGCTATCCCCGACTCTCAAAAATAAATAAATAAACATTAAAAAAGAAAACAAAAGGAAATTTGAGTTGCCTTAATATAAAGCATATCCTGGTTTTATATCTCGCTCACCCTTAAGAGACTTATATAGACCAAATTAGGCATCCTTTAGCTACATAAACTGTTATTTGGGGGTTTTACTTTATGTTTTGTAGGCATTTTACTGGAATGAATATACCAAAATCATAAAAAAAAAGTTCTAGAGTCTACTGTATCAGAAGTTTATATATAGAGTTTTTATTTATTAAACAGTTTTAAATTTTATTTTTGAGAGGAGACAGAGAGAGTGGAGGAGGGGCAGAGAGAGAGACACACACACACAGAATCTGAGGCAGGCTCCGAGCTGTCTGCACAGAGGCCAACGTGGGACTTGAACTCACAAACCTCGAGATCATGACCTGAGCCAAAGTCGGATGCTTAACCACCTGAGCCACCCAGGTGCCCCAATTTTTATATTTTTAAGTAAGCACTAGGCCCTGTTGCATCCACACGACTCCTGAAACAGAATGCTATGGGCACCAGTGACAGTCACAACAAAGTTTATTGCAATGAGAGGCAAGGTCGTCCGATCGGGACCAACACTTTTGATCAGAGTGCGGCCTCGAACAGCCGGGTACAGAGTTTTTATAGCCGATCACATCGTTTTATCATCACCTGGGAACAGAACAAAGAAATAGTTCCCAGATGAGTTCGAAACAGTTCCCGGATGGGGTGACTATTTTAGACCTTCTGCCATTAAGTTGCAACCAGTGGATCTCCTTGACCCTGCCTCTGATGCTCTTTTCTTTGAATTTTTGTTTCCTTAATTGTTGAAGCCTAATTTACAAGAGTATGAAGCGTAATTTACAAGAGTAAAGCAAGGCTGTTATCTCTTAACCTTCAGTGTTAACACAAAGCTGTTATCTCTCAAGCTACAGGTTAGCCCTACACTACAATTTAACCCTCACAGGCCCAACAGGGGGCTTGAAATCCTGACCCCGAGATTAAGAGTCACATGCTCCACAGACTGAGCCAGCCGGCGCCCCTAATAGGATTCCATTTTAAATAGTCCAATCTAAACTTAAGGGTATTCCTTATAACTAACACTAGTACAGACCATTTCATATTTACAAAGTTTTTCTTCCTAACAGGGGCCCAGCCCAGCTGGTGGAGTATGGGGTTCCCATAGGAAGGCAGACAGCATAATGGTGGAGCCCCACAGGGTGTGCTATGTGACTTTGGGTGTGTAGAGGGAGTTAAGTGCAACTCCTGATGGAGGGACAGGGAGAGGACAGACTGAGACAAAGTTTCTGTTAACATAGGAGAAAAAGTAGGAGTTATTTTATCCTTAATGTCATTTTATAAACAAGGGAACCAGCATAAGACCCATTAATTATGTGACTTTTCCAAGGTTCTAAAGCAAATCAGTAACGAATCTAGGAAAGAATTCAAGCTTCCCACACTTAAGCTTTATAGTTCTTAATTACTGAGCAGGCAGCTATAAATAACTGCTTCATTGGAAGAAATCTGCAAGTACCAAAGATATAATAAAATGAAATATAAAAATAACTCTTAATCCTCCCAAAAGAATGACACAAAATAGAAGTTACCAAGCCAGAGACTTTTATTTCCTCCCCTCTGTTACAGCCTGTAACAGTCCTCCAAAACGGAGGTTCTTTTTTCCAGGTATCAACTGAATTGTCTTTTTTTTTTTTTTTTAACGTTTATTTATTTTTGAGACAGAGGGAGACGGAGCATGAACGGGGGAGGGGCAGAGAGAGAGGGAGACACAGAATCGGAAGCAGGCTCCAGGCTCTGAGCCATCAGCTCAGAGCCCGACGCGGGGCTCGAACTCACGGACCGCGAGATCGTGACCTGAGCTGAAGTCGGACGCTTAACCGACTGAGCCACCCAGGCGCCCCTCAACTGAATTGCCTTTATATCAGAGTTCTCAAACTTTTTGGTCTAAGGACTCCTTTACACTCTCAGAAATTACTGAGGATCCTAAAGAGCTTTTGTTATGTGCTGCCTGTTCCTCAGCGTCTAGATTTCTGCTCCTGTATGTCACGATGTGAGACACTGTACATAGAGGGCTCGTCTCAGAGACTGCTACTTATGACGGTGCTAATTAGTGTTTTCAGTAATAAGGTAACTCTTCTCAGGTCCGCGAAAGCAGCGCACCGCTGTGGTGGATGCTAGGGCAGATCCTTTCTCCCCGCCCTCTTGCTAGGATGATCTGCGCAGGCGCGCAGGGAGGGCACGGAAGTGCGGGCGGAAGTGGGTTCCAGGCTCTTTAGCTGACGGAGCGGCCTGTGGAGTAAACAAATACCGAGCGGCCGCTTGCCACTGGTGCCAGAGGGTACAGGCCACCATGAACCGGCTCCAGGATGACTATGACCCCTACGCAGTTGAAGAGCCTAGCGACGAGGAGCCAGCTTTGAGCAGGTGGGTCCCTGTCCCGTCCCGGCCCCCGAGGCTTCGGGCCGAGGCCAGGCTTTAGCCTTCTGTATTCGCTGCGCCTACCAGGCCTTTGGGAACCCTCGGGCCAGCAGTTGGGCGCCTTTTGCGCCTCGCTGTTGCCTGTGCGACGCCGAGGGGGGTTCTGGTGAGGTGGTGGGGGGGGCGACACTCGCGCGGGGAACAGAGATATTCTGGAGTAAGTCTTCAAAAACCTTGGAATCGAATCCTGCCTCTGCAGCTTGCTAACTGTGACTGAAGGCAAGTTATCCTCCTTTTGCTCATCTATAAAAAGGAACTATAATAGGGGCTCCCGGTTGGCCCAGTCAGTTAAGCCTGGGACTATTGATTTCCCCTCAGGTCATAATCTCTAGAGTCGTGAGATCCCCCTATGTTGGGCACAGCGCTGGGCGTGCAGCCTGATTAAGGACCCCCCCCCCCCCCGCTGTCTCCAAAATAAATAAACAGAAAAAGGCAATATAATAACTATATCTTAAGTATATTGTGAGGCTTATGGGACTTACTGTGAACTGACAATCTTGAAGACGAAACTGCCATAAACAGAAATAAGGGACTATTCAGCCTGCCTTTTTGAACGCCTATCTGTGCTTTCTCTGGGCTACGGTTTTCTACAGGCTTGCACTATAGTAGGGGAAATCAGACACGTATCTCGGAAGATAAATATCTTGAAAAGAGGTATGTATCTCAGAAGAGTATTGTAGAAAACAGTGGCCTGAGATAGTCACAAATCAAATTCTGTGGGAATTTCCAGAAAGGCGGGATTAATCCTACCTGGGGGAAGTTTGCAGTTATGTTGGCAAGAGAGTTCCAGGAAAATTTATCCACTTTTTAAAAGCTGGCAGCAGATCCTATTAATAAATCTAAAACCTTCTGTTCAACTAAGCTTTTTGTGAAACTGACCTTTCTTCAATTACAATATTTCCTCGTGTTATCCTGGGAGGGGTTGAAGGCTTGGGAGATTAGACTGCTGTGAAGATTTCTCTTGTGGGGAGTAAGGATGGATTGCAAGGTTTCCTGAGAGAAGCAGTGTCAGTTAATGGGTCTGGTCTGTGAAAGGAGGTATATGAATTAGTAGGCCTCAATTAGTAATTCAGTTTGATTGGAATATAGCAGGGTTTCCTGGACTTGAGTTATTTATTTATTTTATTTTTATTTTTATTTTTTTTAAAAAAATTTTTTTTTTCAACGTTTATTTATTTTTGGGACAGAGAGAGACAGAGCATGAACGGGGGAGGGGCAGAGAGAGAGGAAGACACAGAATCTGAAACAGGCTCCAGGCTCTGAGCCATCAGCCCAGAGCCTGACGCGGGGCTCGAACTCACGGACCGCGAGATCTGACCTGGCTGAAGTCGGACGCTTAACCGACTGCGCCACCCAGGCGCCCCAAGGACTTGAGTTATTTAGCCGTTACTGTCTCTATATTTCCCCGTGTTACTATTCATTTAATACTTTTCCTTAGGTCGGGGTGCGTGGGTGGCTCACTTGGCTGAGCGTCCCGCTCTTAATTTCGGCTCAGGTCATGATCTCATGGTTGGTGAGATCAAGCCCTGAGTTGGGCTCTGCCAGTGACAGCATGGAGCCTGCTTGGAATTCTCTCATTCTCTGCCCCTTCCCTGCTTTCTCGCTTTCTCAAATAAACAAACATTAGATTTTTTTGAGTTAAATGTCTTTTTAAAAAATATTTATTTATTTTGAGAGAGAGAGAATGAGAGAGAGGGGGAGAGTGGCAGGGAGGCAGAGAGACAGAACAGAACCCAAGCAGGCTCCGAGTTGCCAGTGCAGGGCCCGAACTGGGGTTTGATCTCAGCAACCATGAGATCATGACCTCTGCTGAAACCAAGTTGGACGCTTAACTGAGACACCCAGGCACCCTAATTGTATATTTAAATGCATGTACTTGTGACAGTAAATTATGCTATACGAAAAGTTAAACAAAAAATAATACAGAGGGATTCTGTGTCTTCTCCACCCAGTTTCCCTCAATGTTAACATATTTGATAAAACTTTGCTGTAATATCATAACACCTGGGATACCGACATTAATGGGGTCAAGATATAGAACATTTCCATTACCACAAGGATCCCTCATTGCTCACTTCCTGTCCCCTCTCTCCCATGCACTACTTAACTGCTGGTAACTACCAATCTATTTTCCACTTCTATAATTTTGTCCTTTTCAAGAATATTATGTAAACGGAATCATGCAGTATGTAACCTTTTGGGATTGGTTTTTTTCATTCAGCATAATACCTGGAGGTTCATCCACATTATTGCAGGTGTCAGTAAGTCATTCCTTTTTTATTGCTGAGTACTATTTCACATTTGTTTTAACTATTCGTGTATTTAAAAATTTTTAAAAGTATTTTTTAATTTTAGATAGTGTGAGTTGCGCAGGGGGCAGAGGGAGAGAGAGAAAGAGAGAGAGAGAGAGAGAGATAGAATCTTTTTTTAATTTGATTTAATTTTATTTTTTTTATATATGAAATTTATTGTCAAATTGGTTTCCATACAACACCCAGTGCTCATCCCAAAAGGTGCCCTCCTCAATACCCATCACCCACCCTCTCCTCCCTCCCACCCCCCATCAACCCTCAGTTTGCTCTCAGTTCTCAACAGTCTCTTATGCTTTGGCTCTCTCCCACTCTAACCTCTTTTTTTTTTTTTTCCTTCCCCTCCCCCATGGGTTTCTGTTAAGTTTCTCAGGATCCACATAAGAGTGAAACCATATGGTATCTGTCTTTCTCTGTATGGCTTATTTCACTTAGCATCACACTCTCCAGTTCCATCCACGTTGCTACAAAAGGCCATATTTCATTTTTTCTCATTGCCACGTAGTATTCCATAGTGTATATAAACCACAATTTCTTTATCCATTCATCAGTTGATGGACATTTAGGCTCTTTCCATAATTTGGCTATTGTTGAGAGTGCTGCTATGAACATTGGGGTACAAGTGCCCCTATGCATCAGTACTCCTGTGTCCCTTGGATAAATTCCTAGCAGTGCTATTGCTGGGTCATAGGGTAGGTCTATTTTTAATTTTCTGAGGAACCTCCACACTGCTTTCCAGAGCGGCTGCACCAATTTGCATTCCCACCAACAGTGCAAGAGGGTTCCCGTTTCTCCACATCCTCTCCAGCATCTATAGTCTCCTGATTTGTTCATTTTGGCCACTCTGACTGGCGTGAGGTGATACCTGAGTGTGGTTTTGATTTGTATTTCCCTGATAAGGAGCGACGCTGAACATCTTTTCATGTGCCTGTTGGCCATCCGGATGTCTTCTTTAGAGAAGTGTCTATTCATGTTTTCTGCCCATTTCTTCACTGGGTTATTTGCTTTTCGGGTGTGGAGTTTGGTGAGCTCTTTATAGATTTTGGATACTA
>NW_024412396.1:13048083-13057558 GCF_014898765.1 Herpailurus yagouaroundi | reverse complement strand
TCTGAGGAACCTCCACACTGCTTTCCAGAGTGGCTGCACCAATTTGCATTCCCACCAACAGTGCAAGAGGGTTCCCGTTTCTCCACATCCTCTCCAGCATCTAGAGTCTCCTGATTTGTTCATTTTGGCCACTCTGACTGGCGTGAGGTGATACCTGAGTGTGGTTTTGATTTGTATTTCCCTGATAAGGAGCGACGCTGAACATCTTTTCATGTGCCTGTTGGCCATCCGGATGTCTTCTTTAGAGAAGTGTCTATTCATGTTTTCTGCCCATTTCTTCACTGGGTTATTTGCTTTTCGGGTGTGGAGTTTGGTGAGCTCTTTATAGATTTTGGATACTAGCCCTTTGTCCGATATGTCATTTGCAAATATCTTTTCCCATTCCGTTGGTTGCCTTTTCGTTTTGTTGGTGGTTTCCTTTGCTGTGCAGAAGCTTTTTATCTTCATAAGGTCCCAGTAATTCACTTTTGCTTTTAATTCCCTTGCCTTGGGGGATGTGTCGAGTAAGAGATTGCTACGGCTGAGGTCAGAGAGGTCTTTTCCTGCTTTCTCCTCTAGGGTTTTGATGGTTTCCTGTCTCACATTCAGGTCCTTGATCCATTTTGAGTTTATTTTTGTGAATGGTGTGAGAAAGTGGTCTAGTTTCAACCTTCTGCATGTTGCTGTCCAGTTCTCCCAGCACCATTTGTTAAAGAGACTGTCTTTTTTCCATTGGATGTTCTTTCCTGCTTTGTCAAAGATGAGTTGGCCATACGTTTGTGGGTCTAGTTCTGGGGTTTCTATTCTATTCCATTGGTCTATGTGTCTGTTTTTGTGCCAGAGAGAGATAGAATCTTAAGCAGACTCCACACTCAGCACAGGCCTCTATCCCATGACCCTGGGATCATGACCTGAGCTGAAATCAAGAGTCAGTTGCTCAACTGACTGAACCACCCAGGCACCCCTTAACCATTCCCTTATTGAAGGATGTCTAATTGTTTCTAATTTTGACTCTTGTGAATAAAGTATCTGTAAACACTCATGTAGAGGTTTTTGTGTGAATGTTAGTTTTCAGTTTTCTGGGGTAAATGCCCAGGAGTGTGATTGCTGGATTGTATGGTGGTTGCATGTTTAGTTTTATAAGAAACTGTCAAGCTGTTTTCCATAGAAGCTTTATCATTTTACATTCCCACCAGCAATGGCTTCAAAGTTATTTAGTGGTTTGTCTTGGTACTCCTTAAGATAATCTACATTTTGTCCTTTGGAAACACTTGAATATAGGGAAAATCAGAGTTCCTCAGTGTCAGTAGAATTGACATCTTGGATCAGATAATTCTCTATTGAGGGGTTATTCTGTGCATTATAGGATGTTTAGCAGCATCCCTGACCTCTACCCACTAGAAGCCAGTAGCCCCTCCTCCACCCCCTGCCCCAAGTTGTGGCAATCAAAAATGTCTCTAGCTATGCCATATGTTCTCTGGAGAACAAAGTGCTCCCCGTTGGAGACCACTGGTGGGTGAGAGGTAACATTGAAAAGATAAGTTGAAACCAAATGGGAAAGGCTTTTTTGAATGCTGTGCTCAGAAGTTTGGCCATGGATGATTTCTTTGGGAATTGGCTAGTGGTATGATGAGAGTTCTTTAGGAATAGCTTTCTGGCAACAGGATTAAGAGTGTACTGACATGGAAGAGTTTGGAGGCCTGGAGATGCTTAGGATATGGTGGGACAGGCAGAGTTAAGAGAACCCAAATGAATATAGTGGTACTGGAGAAAGGGAGCATGCTGGTCAGGATGAGGAATGTTGTTAGATGGGGAATTCTCTTGAGAGTAGAATCTGGCTAAGGCCTCTATCACTAGCAAACTTGATTGGTGTGAATTGCAGTTTTCTGATTTACCTTCTGCCGGAGGCTCAAAAGCATTGTTGTAGAAGAAGAAAATAGAGAAACAAAAACTAGGGGTAGTCTGCAACTATTCATCAGACCACAAATAATTGAACATTACTTATGAATTGTTGATTATATTAAAAATATCTTAGGCATTTCACTCATTTTGATAACATTTCATTCTTTTTGATATCTGGTTTAATTCTGTCATACTGTTATTTATTTAAAAAAAATTTTTTAAGCTTATTTATTTTGAGAGAGAGAAAGAGCAGGGGAGGGGCAGAGAGAGGGAGAAAGAGAATCCAAAGCAGACTCTGCACGGTGAGTGCAGAGCTGGATGCAGGGCTCAGACTCACAAATTGTGAGATCATGACCTGAGCCGAAATCAAGAGTTGGCTGCTTAATGACTGAACCACCCAGGTGCCCCACTGTCATACTGTTGGTAGTGGGGACAGGTGCAAAAGGCCAAGTATATTGGCAATAATTGCTCAGGAGCATTTGTAATATAACTTTCTCTTAATAGTTCTCTGTAGCATTGTGCCTTTTAAACTGTAATATGTAATTATTATCTGTTAACATTTTGTGTGGCTATATTAGCTATATATTGGTTATATATACTAAGTTTTATTTAAGTACTTAGAGTTTTAAAAATCTTTAAAAAACAGTAAAATTTTCATTGCTGATGGAAGTATGAATTGATACAAAACTTTTGGAAATAACAGTGTGATAATTCAAGAAGTCAGAAAGATGCTTGTATGTCTAATTCTAGACATAGAATTTTATCCTAAGGAAAAAATTCCTTTTATCCTAAGGAAATCAACAGAAAATTACATATACTCTACAGAGATATTCATTGTAGCATAATAGCAAAGAGTGAGAAATAAATGTACAGCATCTGTAAGATGAAATGTTATGCAGACATTAAAAATATATTTAGAAATATGCAGAAAGGGTTGATCTTTAAATGAGAATAGCTGTGTGTAATATAATAGATAAAGGCAACCTTGTAAAACTTAAAACTGTTGGGCAAGGAGATGATGGGAGTTATAAGTTATTTTAATTTTTTAGTATTCATGTGCCTTATGATTTAAACGTATACTAGTTCTGAAGATGAAGTGGATGTGCTTTTACATGGAACTCCTGACCAAAAACGAAAACTCATCAGAGAATGTCTTACTGGAGAAAGTGAATCATCTAGTGAAGATGAATTTGAAAAAGAAATGGAAGCTGAATTAAATTCCACCATAAAAACAATGGAGGACAAGTTATCCTCTCTGGAAACAGGTAAACTTTTAGATTTTCATATAGATATATATACATATTTTTTAACGTTTATTCAGTATTGGGAGACAGAGTGTGAGTCAGGGAGGGGCAGAGAGAGAGAGAGCGACACACAGAATCCGAAGCAGACTCTAGGTTCTGAGCTGTTAGCCCAGAGCCTGATGCAGGGTTTGAACTCAAAAACCGTGAGATTGTGACCTGAGTCGAAGTTAGCCACCCAACTGACCGAGCTACCCATGTGCCCCTCATATAGATATTTTTCTAAGCTTTACAAGGCAGGAACCTCATTTGTGCCCTGTTGCATCCCAGCACTTTGAGTATGTGCTCATTAAATATTTACCGAGTGAATGAATAAATGTATTTGGCAACCTGAACATAGTTTCTTTGATGACTAGTGAAGAATTTTCCTGTGTCGTTGAAATGACACTGTTTAGTATTGTTTACTTACGTGATTTCCTTTTGTAATTTTTTTTTTGAGTTTATTTGTGGAATGCCTGGGTGGCGCAGTCGGTTGAGTGTTCCGATTTGATTTTGGTTCAGGTCATGATTTGGGGGCGCCTGGGTGGCACAGTCGGTTGAGCGTCCGACTTCAGCCAGGTCACGATCTCGCGGTCCGTGAGTTCGAGCCCCGTGTCGGGCTCTGGGCTGATGGCTCAGAGCCTGGAGCCTGTTTCCGATTCTGTGTCTCCCTCTCTCTCTGCCCCTCCCCCGTTCATGCTCTGTCTCTCTCTGTCCCAAAAATAAATAAACGTTGGTTCAGGTCATGATCTCATGGTTCATGACATCAAGCCCCAAGTTGGGCTCTGCGCTGACAGATTGGAGCCTGCTTGTGATTCTCCTTTTTCCCTCTCTTTCTCTGCCCCACTCCTACGTGTGCGCTCATTCACTCTCTCCTCTCTCTCTCTCTCTCTCTCTTTCAAAATAAATAAGATCTGAGCCGAAATCAAGAGTCAGATGCTCAACTAACTGAGCCACTCAGAACTCCCTCCTTTATTTTTACCCCAGGATAAAAAAGAAAAAAAGAAAAAGACACACAAGCTTAGAGAGGTATTTTTAGAGATATATAGCATTGATAGGGGCACATTGAATATGTCACCACAAATTGTGTCATTTTAGTAAGTAGTGAAACATACTTCATTTGGTACTTTGTCTTTATGTAAAATGTACTTGATCCAAAAACTGATTTGTGCCTTAGCTTTGGTTTCCATAATATATGCTATGTATTAACTGTTAGGAACTGAAAGCATATATAATAATAATAAAAGCAAAAGCAGATGTTAATTAAGAGGAAGAATTAGGGACACAAGCATATGACATGAATACAGTATGAGTCATGACACTAGGCACAAGTGAGGAGAGAAGGAATGTGTTCTTGTGTCATTCCCTCTGCCGCTCTTTAGGGCTCTTATCCTCTTTCCCCTGAAGTCCCTTACAACAAGATGTTTATTCCCTGTTCTTCACAGTGTACTGCATGGCTGAAAGGTAGAGAGCTGTATGGTGGCAATCTGGAAATAGGCTATTTTATTGAATTAGATTTGTGGGAAGGGTGAGAGAATAATTTTCTCATGATTTGGAACACTTAATTCATTTCTATAATTAACAATTACAGTTCTCTGTAATTGCACAGGGCACAAACATTCAGTAAGTCATTGATGTGAAAGTATTTTTCCATCCAAATGAGATTGGGAATGAGTTGATACTGCTTTGAGGTGATGGAAGAATATACTGAGTTTTTTTTCTTGTCAGTTATGTATGGTTTAGTCTTTAAACTTCCCTTACGTAACTAGGGTCTTCTTCAGGAACTGGAAAAGTTGGAACAGCTCTGACAAAGTACTACGATGATATATATTTTGATTCTGATTCTGAGGATGAAGACAAAACAGGTAAGTAGTATGTTTACCAGGTTTAGCTGTTATATTTCATGGAAAAAACATTTACCTAACAATTATTGGATTTTAGGATTTCCCTCTGAGTTTTGTCTTATTTATTTATTTATTTATTTATTTATTTATTTATTTATTTTCAACGTTTATTTATTTTTGGGACAGAGAGAGACAGAGCATGAACGGGGGAGGGGCAGAGAGAGGGAGACACAGAATCGGAAACAGGCTCCAGGCTCTGAGCCATCAGCCCAGAGCCCGACGCGGGGCTCGAACTCACGGACCGCGAGATCATGACCTGGCTGAAGTCGGACGCTTAACCGACTGCACCACCCAGGCGCCCCATGAGTTTTGTCTTCTAAGAAATGGTAGGGGGGGCGCCTGGGTGGCTCAGTCGGTTAGGTGGCCGACTTCAGCTCAGGTCACGATCTCGCGGTCCGTGAGTTCGAGCCCCGCGTCCGGCTCTGTGCTGACAGCTCGGAGCCTGGAGCCTGTTTCGGATTCTGTGTCTCCCTCTCTCTGACCCTCCCCCATTCATACTCTGTCTCTCTCTGTCTCAAAAATAAATAAAAGTTAAAAAAATTAAAAAAAAAGAAAATCTTTAAAAAAAAAAAAGAAATGGTAGGCCATTGATGTGAAAACAAAAGCAGGAATGATGAATAAAAACAGATGGGAATGCACATATGAGGCCTTGGGAGCAGCAAGGGTACTGCATGGATGTGCCCAGGGAGAAGGACTGGGTGTCCCGACTCAGGGCTCTTGGCCACACTCTTCCTTAAGGTTCCTTAATGCAGCAATATTTGGTTTCACACCTGCAAATAGTTTCTGTATTTTTACAGGAAATTTAGAAACTTATAAATACTTTATGTTTTGCAGAATTTTTTCTGACTTCTTGCTTTTTTTTAATCAGCTCTGTTCTTTAGAATTGATTTTGTATTAAATCTGAGCAAAGGTAAACATAATAAGAACTACAACTAATTTAATTATATCAGTAGTTACACTGGAATACACAGACAACACATTTATATGGTGAAGAAACAATTTTATGTTTGTATGTATTATTACCTAAGTATTGACCTAAGTACATTTTAAAAGTCTAGTGTATGTGGATGATCATAGTGTTTTTTCATTCATTTTTGAAATATTTTATTTTGATTTCACTACCATTTTATAGATAGGAACTTGTTGAGACTTTATACATCAAAATTTTCTTTTTCTTTTTTTTTTTTAATATATGAAATTTATTGTCAAATTGGTTTCCATACAACACCCAGTGCTCATCCCAAAAGGTGCCCTCCTCAATACCCATCACCCACCCTCCCCTCCCTCCCACCCCCCATCAACCCTCAGTTTGTTCTCAGTTTTTAACAGTCTCTTATGCTTTATACATCAAAATTTTCGAATCTTGGCTCCCTTTGACCTTTCTGAGACTCTGGATCCTCATTATTTGAATTCAGTTTTTGAGATAACAGTTTTTAGTGAAGAAACAATTTTTGCCTCTTCTGTCACCTTCATTTTAATCCTTGTTTTTTTTTTAAGTTTATTTATTTTGACGTTCACACAGGGGAGGTGCAGAGGGGGAGGGAGGGATAGAATCCCAGTCTGATCCTGTGCTTGAACCCACAATTAGTAAGACCATGACCTCAGCTGAAATCAAGAGCCTGATGCTTAAGTGACTGAATGCTTAAGCTACCCAGGTGTCCTGATGCTTTGTTAATTGGATAAGAACTTTATTTGGAGGAATAGTTAAAAAAATTTTTTTAGGAAAATATAAGTAGAAAAAAAAGGTAGGTGGGAGTTCTACATTCTGTCCTAAAAAGGTGTGTAATTTAGACATACCTAGCCATATCCTTAACATTTTCAAAATTAGCACAGGTGACCAAGAAGAAAAAGAAGAAACGACACAGGATTCCAACAAATGATGAATTGCTGTATGATCCTGAGAAAGATAACAGAGATCAGGCCTGGGTTGATGCACAGAGAAGAGGGTAAGAACTTAACTTTAATATTTAGAATCTTCAGAGAAAAATGATTAAAAGGTGATATTTAATACAACATTCACATTTTCGCTGTATGTGTATATGTTCATATGGACATACATTAAAATTTTTGAGACAAAACTGCTGAATTGTTTACTTTGAAAATTACCAGCAAATTTCATTCAGATGATTTATTTTTGAGAGAGAGAGTGTGTGGGTGCACATGGGGGAGCAGCAGAGGGCAGGGCTTAGAGGATCTGAAGCGGGCTCTGTGGCTGACAGCAGAGAGCCTGATGTGGGGCTCAAGCTCAAAAATTGTGAGATCATGACCTGAGCTGAAGTTGGATGCTTAACCAACTGAGCCACCTTGGCACCCCTAATGAACATATTTGTGTGTGTGTGTGTGTGTGTGTGTGTGTGTGTGTGTGTATTTTAATGTTTATTTTTGAATCATCTGAAGCAGGCTCTGCATTGTCAATGCAAAGCCTGATGTGGGGCTCGAACTCATGAACTGTGAGATCATGACCTGAGCCAAAGTCAGATGTTCAACTGACTGAGCCACCCAAGTGCCCCCGCCCCATGAATATCCCCAGTGTAAAATAAACATTTTAAGTGCTATGAGTATTGAGATAGTTAAGGAAATTATAGTGTAGCTCTTGATTCTGGTAACAGAATTTGTCAGTGAGGTAAGATGGAATGTATCTTTATTATATAATCTTTAATTTTTTTTTTTCAATGTTTATTTATTTTTGGGACAGAGAGAGTCAGAGCATGAACGGGGGAGGGGCAGAGAGAGAGGGAGACACAGAATCGGAAACAGGCTCCAGGCTCTGAGCCATCAGCCCAGAGCCTGACGCAGGGCTCGAACTCCCGGACCGCGAGATCGTGACCTGGCTGAAGTCGGATGCTTAACCGACTGCGCCACCCAGGCGCCCCTGAACTCACTACTTTTTAAGTATTACAAGGGCAGTGATCATGCCTGTCTGTTCACTGCTTTATCCCAGGCATCTTGCACTTTGTAAAATGGGCTCTCATTAAGTAGCTATTGAATGAATAAGTTACTTTCTTGGGTTTGGGTTTTGAAATCTGTTAAGCATTGGAGGTATTTAACAACAGTTTTAAAGTATGTATTGCATGTTTTCAGTATTTTTCCCCAGAGATATTTAAAGGATTTAGAAAGTAACGCCACATGATTTATTTTCTGTTGTTGAGGTTTTAGGAGTTTACCATAAGTCCCTTTTAAGAATATATACTTTCATACTTTACTTTCATAGGTAGATTCGTGCTGTAATTTTGCAGTCAGCAAATATTTATCGGACACTTATTATGTACTAGACGCTGTTCTGTATTCTTGAAATACAGCAAGGAACAAAACAGACCAAAATCCTTAGGCACTTAGAGCTTACATGCTTGTTTTTTAGATGTAGCTTTACTAGGTGTTTCAAATTAATAGACTTTATGCTTTTAGAAGAGTTTTAGATTTACAGAAAAATTGAGCCAATAATACATGGTTCCCATATACCTTCCCACAACAACACACACACACACAGTTTCACCTGTTAACATGTTACATTAATATGGTACATTTGTCACAATTAATGAACTGGTATTTATACGTTATTATAAACTAAGGTCCATAGTTTATTCACATTTCCTTAGTTTTTATCTTCTGTCCATTTTCTGTTCCAAGAGCCCATCCAGGATGCCATGTTACTTTTTTAGTATATGTGCTGCCAAAGCGAGCGTGCCATGTTACTTTTAATTGTCATGTCTCTTGGGGCGCCTGGGTGGCTCAGTCGGTTAAGCGTCTGACTTCGGCTCAGGTCATGATCTCGCGGTCCGTGAGTTCGAGCCCCGCGTCGGGCTCTGTGCTGACAGCTCAGAGCCTGGAGCCTGTTTCCGATTCTGTGTCTCCCTCTCTCTGACCCTCCCCTGTTCATGCTCTGTCTCTCTCTGTCTCAAAAATAAATAAACGTTTAAAAAAAAAAATAATTGTCATGTCTCTTTAGACTCTTCTTGGCTCTGACAGTTTTCAGACTTTTCTTGGTTTTGATGACCTTAACATTTTTCAGGATACTGGACAGATACATTGTAGGAGGCCATTCTATTGGAATTTGTTTGATGTTTTTTTCATGATTAGACTGGGATTATGAATTTGGGGAAGGAAGGCCACGGAGATAAAGTGCAATTTTCATCATTTTGTGATCAGTTGTTAATAGTGACCTAATATTGACCTTGATCGCCATGGTATGGAAGTGTTTGTCAGGTTTCTCAACTGTAAAGTTACCCTCTGCCCCTCCTTTCCATATTGTACTCTTTGGAAGGAAGTCACTATGTGCAGCCCAAACTTGTGGAGTGGGGAGTTATGCTCCACTTCCTTAAGGGGAGAGTATCTTCATTAATTATTCTTCTTTATGGGAGATTTGTTCCTTCCTTCCTTCCTTCCTTCCTTCCTTCCTTCCTTCCTTCCTTC
>NW_024412396.1:13032791-13048073 GCF_014898765.1 Herpailurus yagouaroundi | reverse complement strand
TTCCTTCCTTCCTTCCTTCCTTCCTTCCTTCCTTCCTTCCTTCCTTCCTTTGTTCAGTCATTTATATCAGTATGGACTCATGGGTATTTACTTATACTTCAGGTTATAATCCAATACTACATTATTTTGTTGTTCTCATTGTTTCAGCTTTGTCCACTGGGAACTCTTTTCAGTTGACTTCTCTGCCCCCTTGACATACCTACCTCGTTGTTTTTGAGCACTTCCTTACTTTCTGGTACTACAGGATGCTCCAGGTTCATCTTGTATGCCTCATTCCTAGAATCAGTTATTTTTCATAGGAGTACTAGTTTCTTTTATTGGAGAGTGGCATTAGAAATCATGCTACTGGGGGTGTCTGGCTGGCTCAGTCCATAGAGCATGTGACTCTTAATCTTGGAATTGTGAGTTTGAGCCCCTTAAAAGGAGGGAGTGGGGCCTCCTTAAAATAAAAAAAGAAAAAGAAATCAAGATCTGGCTTTAATGTGCACCCCTTGCCCCCCTTTCTTTTTCTGTTCTAGCTACCATGGTTTTGGAATACAGAGGCCACATCAACAACAACAGCCTGTTCCAAATAGTGATGCTGTCCTGAACTGCCCTGCCTGCATGACCACACTATGCCTTGATTGCCAAAGGTAACGGATAAAGGGTAACAACACACACACACACGTACATACACATGCACACAATGAAAACAACTTGGTGATCTTTTGTTTAAATCAGAAATAGACTTTTGAGGTATATACTTAGAAATTCTAATAAAGTTCTGTCCTCTTATATCCTTGCTGCTATATGACTAACCTTTATGCAAATAACTTTTGGTTTTATGTAGTTCTATTATAAGTAGTTTTTTAATAAAACACTTAACCATTACTGACACAGATTCAGTGAAACTGCATGTATGTTGTGGAATGACATAATCTCTCAAATACACATTTTTTAAAATGTTTTATTTATTTTAGAGAGAGAACAAGAATGAGTGGGGGAGGAGCAGACAGAGAGGGGGACAGAGGATCCAATGCGGGCTGTGCACTGAGAGCAGTGAGCCCGATGCAGGGCTCCAACTGACAAACTGTGAGATCATGACCTGAGCCAAAGGTGGATGCTCAACCTACTGAGCCACCCAGGCGCCCCTCAAATACACTCTTTTTAAAAAAATTGTGATAAAATACATATAAGATGTCCTATTTTAACCATCAACATTTTATTAAAGAGTCCATCATTTGTATATTTAGTTTATTGTCAACTAGATCATTTAAAAATTTAATACCTTTTGTGTGTGTATATATTGAGAACTTTTAAGATCTCTCTTAGCAACTTTCAAGGATGTAGTACAATGTTGGTAACTATTTAAACAATATTATATCCCCAGATCTTCTCCATCTTATAACTGGAAGTTTGTACCATTTGACTGTCTTCACCCATCCACCCTTCCCCCACCAACCACAAATCTACACTCTGTGTTTAGGAGTTCAGGTTTTTTGTTTTTTGTTTTTTGTTTTTTTTTTGGATTCCACATATAAGTGAAATCATTCAGTATTTTTCTATCTCTGTCTGACTTATTTAGTATAATGCCCTCACGGTTCATCCATGTTTTCACAAATGGCAGGATCCTCCTCCTCCTCCTCCTCCTCCTCCTCCTCCTCCTCCTCCTCCATTGTATCTATACACCATGTTTTCTTTATCCACTCACTTATGCATGGACACTTAGTTTGTTTCATGTTTTGGCTGTTAAGAATTCTTTTGCAGTAGGTTTTGGAGAGAAGACCATAGAGCTAAAGTGTTGTTTTCATTACATTATATCAAGGGCACAGACTATCAACCAAAAATCAACAGATTTATGACTGGTAATGTTGACCTTTATCACCTGGCTGAGGTAGGGGTACATATACCTCTTTGAGATAGTGATGTCATTTCCTTCAGATATATACCCAGAAGTGGGATTGCTGGATCATACGGTAGTTATATTTTTAGTATTTTGAAGAGTCTCCATATTGTTTTCATAGTGGCTGTACCAATTTAAATTCCCACCAATAGTGCACAAGGTTTCACTTTTGTTATCCCTTGTCTTTTTGATAATAGCCATTCTAACAGGTATAAAGTGACATCTCTCTGTAGTTTTGATTTGCATTTCCCTCATGATTAAGGATGTTGAACACCTTTTCATGTACCTGTTGGCCATTTGTATATCTTTTTTTGGAAAAATATTCAGGTCCTTTGCCCATTTTCTAATTGGATTGTTTATTTTCTGCTAATGAGTTGTAGGAGTTCCTTGAATATTAACCTGTTAACCCCTTATCAGATACATGCTTTGCAAATATTTTCTCCCATTCCATAGATTGCCTTTTCCTTTTGTTGATTGTTTCTTTGCTGTGCTGAAGCTTTTTAGTTTGATGTAGTCCCACTTACATTATTTAATTTTTTTAACTTAAAAAAAAAAAAAAGGTTTATTTATTTCGATACTATGAGTGGGGGAAGGGCAGAGAGAGGGGGAGAGACAATCCCAAGCAGGCTCCACCTCCAGCACAGAGCCTGATGTGTGGCTCCATTTCACAACCATGAGATTGTGACCTGAGCTGAAATTAAAAGTTGGATGCTTAACTGATTGAGCCACCTAAGCTCCCCCAACTTGTTTATTTTTGCTTTTGTTGCTTGTGCTTATCCAAAAGGTTATTGCTAAGACCCATGTTGAGCTTTTTCCCTATGTTTGAGTAGTTTTACAACTTCGTGTCTTAAATTTAAGTCTTTAATCTGTTTCGAATTAATTTTTGTGAGTGGAGTAAGACAGGGGTCCAGTTTCATTATTTTGCAAATGACTGTCCAATTTTTCCAAAACCATTCATTGAAGATATTATCTTCCCAGCATTGAATATTTTTGGCTCCCTTGTCAAATATTAGTTGACCGTGTATGCATGAGTTTACTTCTGGGTTCTCTGTTCTGTGAGTCTATGAGTCTGGTTTTTTTATTTTATTTTATTTTTTATTTTTATTTTTTCTGTGAGTCTGTTTTTATGCTAGTCCCATATTGTTTTGATTATCATAGCTTTGTTGTTTTTGTTTTTTTTTAATTTTTAAAATGTTTATTCATTTAAATGAATACAGAGAGTATGGGCAGAGGAGAGAGAGGGAGACACAGAATCCAAAGCAGGCTCCAGGCTCCGAGCTGTCAGCACAGAACCCGACGCACGGCTTGAACTCATGAATTGTGAGATCATGACCTGAGCTGAAGCCAGAGGCTTAACTGCTTAACTGACTGAGCCACCCAGACACCCCTGGTGATCAAAGCTTTGTAGTACAGTTTAAAATGAGGAAGTGTGATACTTACAGCTTTGTTGTTCTTTCTCAAGGTTGCTTTGGCTATTTGGGTTTTTTTGTGATTCCACACAAATTTGAGGTTTTTTTCTATATAAGATTTTTTTCTATTTCTATTGACTCTAGAAGGCTTTGGGTAGTATGGACATTTTAACAATAGTAATTTTTTTTTTTTTTTTAACATTTCTTTATTTTTGAGAGACAGGGAGAGACAGAATGCGAGTGGGGGAGGGGCAGAGAGAGAGGGAGACATAGAATCTGAAGCAGGCTCCAAGCTCAGAGCTGACAGCACAGAGCCCAACATGGGACTTGCACTCACGCACTGCGAGATCATGACCTGAGCCAAAGTCAGATGCTCAAATTACTGAGCCATACAGGTGACCCAGTAATTCTTTAAAAAATTAAAAAAAAATTTTTTTAAAAATGTTTGTTTATTTTTGAGAGAGAGAGAAAGAGAGAACATCACTGGGGAAGCAGGGGAGGGGCAGAGAGTGGGGTGGGGGACAGAGAGTCCAAAGCAAGTTCTCTTGCACTGACAGCAGAGAGCCTGATGTGGGGCTCAGACTCATGAACTGTGAGATCATGACCTGAGCTGAAGTCTGACACTTAAACCACTGAGCCACCCAGGCGCCCCAACAATAGTAATTCTTTTGATGTGTGCACATGGGTTATCTTTCCATTTACGTGTATTTTCTTCGTTTTCTTTCATGAATGTCTTAACAGTTTTCTGTGTATAAATCTCTCACCTCCTTGGTTAAATTTATTCCCAAGTGTTTTATTATTTTGGATGCCATCATGAATGGGATTATTTTCTCAATTTCTTTTTCAGATAGTTTACTGTTAATGTATAGAGAGCAGATTTTTGTAATTTTTATTTTTAATCTTTTTTTTTTAATTTTTTTTTCAACGTTTATTTATTTTGGGGACAGAGAGAGACAGAGCATGAACGGGCGAGGGGCAGAGAGAGAGGGAGACACAGAATCGGAAACAGGCTCCAGGCTCTGAGCCATCAGCCCAGAGCCCGACGCGGGGCTCGAACTCACGGACCGCGAGATCGTGACCTGGCTGAAGTCGGACGCTTAACCGACTGCGCCACCCAGGCGCCCCTTTTTAATCTTTTTTTAACGTTTATTTATTTTTGAGAGAGACAGAGAGCATGAGCGGGGGATGGGCAGAGACTGAGGGAGACAGAATCCGAAGCAGACTCCAGGCTCTGAGCTCTCAGCACAGAGCCTGACATGGGGCTTCAACTCACAGACTGTGATATCTTGACCTGAGCTGAAGGGGGATGCTTAACTGACTGAGCTACCTGGGCCCCCCTTTTTAAAAATTTTTTTTTAAAGTTTTGAGAGCAGCTGTGGGGGAGGGGCAGAGAGAGAGGGAGACAGAGAATCCCAAGCAGGTGTTGTGCTGTCAGTGCAAAGCCCGATGCAGGGCTCTATCTCCTGAACCCATGAGATCATGACCTGAGCCAGAATCAAGATTCAGATGCTTAGCCACCCTGGCGCCCCTGTAATTGGTTTTGTGTCTTGAAACTTCATTGAATTTTATATTTATTTTAACAATATTTAAATATTTTTTTTGGTGGAGTCTTTAAAATTTTATGCATATAAAATTATATCATCTACGAACAGTTTTATTTCTTCCCTATTTGGATACCTTTTATTTCATTTTTTTTTTGCCTGATTGCTCTGGCTAGGACTTGTAGTACTATGTCGACTAGGACTGGTGAGAGTGGGTACTCTTGTACCCCATTTTAACCATTTTAAGTGTACAATTCAGTGACATGAACTACATTCACAATATTGTGCAGCTATCACCACAGTCCATTTTAGAAACTTTTTTGTCATTGCAAACAAACTTTGTACCCATTAGACAAAATTCCCCATTCTCTACCCCTTCCTGCCCCAGCCTGTGGTAACCTCTATTCTGTTTTCCTTTCTGGATTGTTAATCGCTCATGTATAGAAATGAACAGATTTTTGTGTGTTGATTTTGTACCCTGAAATTTTGCTGAAGTAGTTTATTAGTTCTAATAGTTTTTTTGTGTAATGCTCAGAATTTTCTACATACAAGATCATGTCATCTGTGAATTATTTGTTTCCAGCGTGGATGCCTTTTATTTATTTTTCTTAGCTAATTGCTCTGATTAGAACTTCAAGTACTATGTTGGATAGAAATGGTGAAAGCAGATATTTTTAGTCTTGTTCTTGATCTTAGAGGAAAAATTTTCATTTTTGAATATGATGTTAGCTGTGGAATTTTCATATATGACCTTTATTGTATTGAAGTTCCTTCTATTTTTAGTTTATTGGGTATTTTTACCATGAATTGGTGTTGAATTTCGTCAAATTCTTTATTTTTATTTCTCATTTTTTAAATGTTTATTATCTATTTTTGAGAGAGGGGGAAGAGAATGAGCAGGGGAGGGACAGAGAGAGAGGGAGACATAGCATCTGAGCTGTCAGCACAGAGCCTGACATGGGGCTCAAACCCATGAACCTCAGGATCGTGCCTTGAGCTAAAGTTGGACGCTTAACTGACTGAGCCACCCAGGCGCCCTTAGAAGCTCTTTAAGCTTTTAAAACTGTAGCTTTTACTAAAAGGGTGACAAGAATGGCATCAGTTGTCATGAGAGGAGGGCAGTCTCAGGCCACAATGTGAAAAGACAGTCAAAACATTAGCTCTCAAGTTTCCAATAACTTTTCTTGTCTAAGTTTGAAGAGCAAATGAAATTATTTTTGGAGATAAAAGTTACTTTTAAAGCAATAGAAAAGAGGATATATTCATTCTTTATTATCTATTGACACATTTTTTTCCTACTCTTTTTTTTTTTTTTTTAATGTTTATTTTCAGGAAGAGAGAGAGTATGAGTGAGGGAGGGGCAAAGAGAGGGGGAGAGAGAGAATCCCAAGCAGGTTCTGTGCTTTCAGTGCAGAGTCCGATGTGGGGCTTACTCCCACGAACTGTGAGGTCATGACCCGAGCTGAAATCAAGAGTCAGATGCTTAACTGACTGAGCCACCCAGGCGCCCCAGTTTTTTCCTATTCTTAAAATAACCCTTAACATTTCTTTAAATTTTCCATTTTGTTCTGTTTGTACTTTGGTTATATTTCAGTAAGTTTTTGGTCTTCTCAAATTTTACCTAATTGGAGATGCAAGAATATACACTGGTGGAAAAGATAGTCTCTTCAATAAATGGTGCTCGGAAAACTGGATAGCTACATGCGAGAATGAAACTGAACCACTTTCTTACATCATACACAAAAATCAACTCAGAATGGATGAAGGACCTAAATGTGAGACCTGAAAGCATAAAACGGCTAGAAGAAAACATAGGCAGTAGTGTGACATTGGCTATAACAACATTTTTCTAGATGGTCTTCTAAGGCAAGGAAGATAAAAGCAAGAGTAAACTATTGGGACTACACCAAAATAAAAATCTTTTGTGCAGTGAAGGAATCCATCAACAAAATAAACCCACTGAATGGGAGAGGATATTTGCAAACGATCCATTTGATAAGGGATTAATATCCAAAATATATAAAGAACTGATACAACTTAACACCAAAAAAACCAATAATCCAATTAAAAAATGGGCAGAGTATCTGACTAGACATTTTTCCAAAGTAGACCTATAGATGTCAAACAGACACATGAAAAGATGCTCGACATCATTAATCATCATGGAAATGCAAATCAGAACCACAATGAGGTATTCATACACTTGTCAGAATGGCTAGAATCAAAAAGACAAGATATAACAAGTGTTTGTGAGGATGTGGAGAAAAAGAACTCTTGTGCACTGTTGGTGGGAATGTGGTGCAGCTGCTGTGGAAAACAGTATAGAGATTTCTCAAAAAATTGAAAATAGCAATAACTTATGATCCAGTAATTCCACTTCTTGGTTTTTATCCAAAGAAAATGAAAACTAATTTGAAAAGGTACATGTACTCTTATGTGTTTTGTAGTATTATTTATAATAGCCAAGATATGAAACAACCCGTGTCCCTTGATTGATAAATAGATAAAGACAATATGGTAATATACACAGTGGAATATTCAGCCATAAAAAGAATGAGATCTTGCCATTTGTAACAACATGGATGGACCTAAAGGGTATTGTGCTAAGAGAAATAAGTCAAAGAAAGACAGATACTGTATGATTTCACCTATATGTAAAATCTAAAAAACAATAAATGAATTAACAGACAAAAAGCAGAAACTGACCCATAATTACAGAGAACAAACTGATGGTTGCCAGAGGAGAGGGTGGTGGGGGATGGCCAAAATGAGTGAAGGGGAGTGGGAGATACAGGCTTCCAGGTACGGAGTGAGTAAGTCATGGGGATAAAAAGGTACAGCATAGGGAATAAAAATGATATTGTAATAGCATTGTATGGTGACATGGTAGCTACACTCATGGTGAGCATACATAGGGTGTAAACCTGTTGAATCACTGTGTAGTACATCTGAAACTAATATACACTGTATCAACTATACTTGAGTTAAAAACTTTTTTTTTTTAATCTAAATAGATAACCTATTAAAATAGGACATAAATCGCAATTCTCCATTTGTTTTTCCTCTTAGGCATGAATCATACAAAACTCAGTATAGAGCAATGTTTGTGATGAATTGTTCTGTCAACAAAGAGGAGGTTCTAAGATACAAAACCCCAGAGAACAGGAAGAAAAGGCGAGGCCATAAGAAGATGAGGTCTAATCGTGAAGATGCTCCAGAGCAGGTAGAGGCAGAAGTGGAAGAAATCTATCACCCCGTCATGTGCACCGAATGTTCCACTGAAGTGGCAGTCTATGACAAGGATGAAGTCTTTCATTTTTTCAACGTTTTAGCAAGTCATTCTTAAATAGCTAAGTTGGCATTTAATTGCCCAATACAATATACAACGCAAATATGGACACTTACTTTCCCTGCTAATTCCTCTCCATTGACATTCTGAGCGGTTATTTGAGGAAGCAGTGTTTGTCTTTTTGAAAGAGAATGGTTGTCAACCTACATCCCTCCACCTCCTTTTAAAAAAAATTTTCCCCCAGTTTTGATGGGACTAATTGTTCATTTCCTTTTTGATGGGCATTTGGAAACCATGGGGACTTTTTTACATATTAAAACTCTTTAGAATTAAAATGCTCTGGAGTTATAAGTAATGTTTCAGAGTGTTATTTTTTATTTTGGATGTACCCTTGGTGTGATTAAACTAGACACTATTCCCCCCACCCCCACTTCTGTCTGTATTGTTTTTGCTAAAAAGTATATTTACCTTCTATCATAGTATGAAGTGATATTATTTAGCAACTGTTAGAGTTACATGGAGTTAATATTGCCAGGTGCTTTGAGTAATTAATACAGGTCTTTTCCTAAAAGGATTGTATAGTTAACAGTAATCTAACCTTAGTGAATTAACATAGTAAATAGAAATTTATGGTGATGGGTTGCCTGGGTGGCTCAGTCAGTTAAGCATCTGACTTCGGCTCTGGTCATGATCTCATCGTTCCTGAGTTCGAGCTCTGTGCTGACAGCTCAGAGCCTGGAGTCTGTTTCAGATTCCGTGTCTCCCTCTCTGTTTCTGCTCCTCCCCCACTCGTGCTCTGTCTCTCTCTCAAAAATAAATAAACATTTAAAAAAATTTAAAAAAAATTATGATGAGGAAGAGCAAGCTCACCCTCCACCCTTGGACTTAAAAATACAGTTGCTGCCTCTTATGCCCACTATTTGTTCTGGAATTTCTGTGGCCAGCAGCCAAGATACTATTTTTTCTTTTTTGCTATTAATATAAAAATCATTAGTGACAGGTTGGAGGAAATTGCATTGTAGGCATCTGTGCTTTTGAAAAGAACGATTGGACTTGTTCCAAAAACATTAGGAAACTCAGGATCCTCCTGTTATTCTAGTAGAGATATGGTAGAGTGGAATGAAGTCAGAAAATAGGTATTTAAAAAAAATTTTTTTTAAATAATCTCTACCCTAGTGGGGCTTGAACCCACTACCCCAAGATCAAAAGTCTCATGCTCTACTGACTGAGCCAGCCAGGTGCCCCAGAAAATACATTGTATGTATGTATGTACGTATGTAAAAGATTTTATTTTTAAGTAATCTCCACACCCAACATGGGGCTTGAACTCACAACCCCCAGATCAGGGATTACTTGCTCCACTGACTGAGTCAGCCAGGTACTTCAGGAAATACATTTTAATTCAGGCTATCACACTAATCTTGGGCAAGTATTTTCCTCTGAGGTCCAGTTTTCTCATCTATAAGATGAAAAGATTGCATTAGAGCAGTGATTCCCCACAGAGGTCAGGGCTCAGCAGAGCTTGAGGCGGACCTCTACATATTCCCTCAGAATGATACATCTCCAGAAGGGAGAACATGTTCTTCCCACTGCCTTGCCTTCTGTGCTTTCTAAGGAGCACAGGAGAACTGGATCCAGTGACCGTATGATGTTCATATGAATTGGGTGGAGGCAGAAAAATGATAAAGAATTTGCTCCTAGGGATTTCCAATGTCTAAATAGCATATTTTATAATTTTTATAATATGCTGATGTCTATCTGGTTGGATATCTGATTGGAGATATATATATATATATATATATACACACACACACACACACACACACACACATATATATATATGATGTATACATACTTTTAAATGTTTAAGCATATTGCCAGATGATCTGTTACAGAATAATACTACTAGTCTAATTTAACCTTGTTTTTGCCATATTATAGCTTTGCAAGATCTTTTTCCTACTTGCTGTCATTGCAGACCCTACTTTCTTCCCACATCCCACAACTACTGTTCCATTGTACCCTCATCTCCCCTGCAAGGTTCTCAGTGGTCTTATACATAAAGATCACCTGGGGCAGATATTTAAAAGGTGCTACCCAGAATGCGACTCAGTGACAAAAAATGAGGCAGGAAATCACAATATATAAAGATGCAGTTTTTGGCAACAACAAAGGGGAGAGACAGAACTGTGTAAAGCAGACTTTTGTGTATTATTGAAGCTAAGTTTGAGCTAGTTTGTTAGAAGTTTAAGATGGCAATTGTAATGCCCGGGGTAACCATGAATATGTTGCAACCAGAATACTTAAAGTGATCTAAGAATAGAGTATAATATATTTGAATATTATGTTATAAAATTATAAAACTGTACAGGTATTCTTTATGTCTCTTTATTTAAAAAAGATACCTTGAAGTATCACTTAAGGAAATTGGTGGTGAGCACTGTTCTGGTTTGAAGCAGAGAGGGCTGTGACAATTTTTGTGCTTCAGTTTTTAATGTGTACCTTTTAAATTTTATTTTAATGCTTTATTTTTGTGAGAGAGAGCACAAGTGAGGGAGGTACAGAGAGAGAGGGAGACAGAGAATCTGAAGTGGGCTCTGTGCTGACCGCAGTGAGCCCAACACAGGGTTTGATCCCACCAACTGTGAGATCATGACCTGAGCCGAAGTTGGTTGGTTAACTGACTGAACCACCCAGGTACTCTTAACGCACAGCTTTGAGTATACTTTCTGTTCTTTTGTTTTCTTAGGATGGTATCTACCGTGTGATTGCATTCAGATTATTCAACATGTGTTTCAGCATAGCCTTTTCACATTTTGTAATTGTAAATGTTTTTCTCTTATCTCTGTTAAAGAGCTACATGTGAGCCTTTAGGTATGCCTGGGTGGCTCAGTCAGTTGAACATCTGAATTCGGCACAGGTCATGATCTAGTTCCTGGGTTTGAGCCTCACATTGGGGTTTGTGAGCTAATAGCGCAGAGCCTGCTTTGGATTCTCTGGCTCTCTCTGTCCCTACCCTGCTTGGGCTCTCTCTCAAAAATAAATAAACATTACAAAAAAAAATTAAAGAACTAGACGTGAGCCTTTAAAGAACCACTTGTAGCCTTAATCTGCCCCAGTTCCCTTATCTATCTAATGTTTATTTATTTTTGAGAGAGAGAGCACAAGTAGGGGAGGGGCAGAGAAAGAGAGAGAGAGAGAGAGAGAGAGAGAGAGGGAGACACAGAATCCGAAACAGGCTCCAAGCTGTCAGCACAGAGACCGATACAGGGTTCAAACCCATGAAGTAGAGATCACGACCGGAGCTGACATCAGAGGCTTAACCCATTGAGCCCCACCGATTCCCTTTTTAAAAAATTTTTTTAAATGTTTATTCATTTTTGAGAGAGACAGCGGTAATGGGGCAGGGGCAGAGAGAGAGGAAAACAGAATCTGAAGCAGGCTCCAGGCTCTGAGCTGTCAGCACAGAGCTGGACCTGGGACTTGAACCTGTGAACGAGGAGATCATGACCTGAGCCGAAGTTGGCACTTAACCAACTGAGCCACCCAGGCACTCGCCCCCCAAACCCAATTCCCTTTTTAAATAAAACATAAATTAATATTTAAATGAGGCATAAATAAATATATGGGCCTGGAGCTCTGGTTTGGGGATCCCACTGAAACTAATTGTTCTTTTTCCTGATCAGCTTGGCTCATTGTATTAGGGTTTTTGTGTTTTGTTTTGTTTTTTAATGTTTATTTACTTTGAAGGTGGGGAGGGCAGAGAGAGAGGGAGGGAGAATCCCAAGGTGTCCCTGTGCTGACAGCACAGAACCCCACACGGGGTTCGAACTCACGAACCATGAGACCATGCCCTGAGCCAAATGAAATCAAGAGTCAGACTCTTAACCAACTGAGCCACCCAGGTGCCCCTCACTGTATTAATTTTTATTGTTGTGTAACAAATGACCACAAGCTTAGTGGCATAAAATGGCATATATATCACCCCATAATATTTGTGAGTCAGGAGTGTAAGTACAGTTTAGTGTCCATTACTCCGTCTCAGAAGGTTGTAATCAAATTGTTGGCCAGGTTGCATTCTTGTCTGGAGACTTGACTGGGGAACATTCTACCTCCAAGCTCCCTTAAGTTACTGGCAGAATTCACCTCATCTTACAGGACTGAGGTTGCTGTTTTCTTGCTGGTTACAAGCTAGGAGTTGTTCTTACCTCCCAGAAGCTACCTACTTCTAAATGTGTCTTCATGCTTCTCTATGTGGAAATACACAGAACATTAAATCTGTTGCTTGTTAAATCTGTCACTTCTGTTTCAAAGGGTCAAGGATGTGTCTGTGTTTGGTCTGTTTCCATGGACGTCCATGCAGACTGTTTGTGCTTGCTTCTTAGCTCCTCAACCTTCTAATCCTTAGAAACTTTGCCCTCTCAACCCCCAGACCTCTTTGCAGGAATACCACCTCAGGCTTAGTTCAGAAAGCCTGAAGGAGACAGGCAGGGAGTGGAGGGAGAAGAGGGAGACCATACCCTGTGTTATATCTGATAGTAAGATGCATTCATAACCAATGTTGAATATTTTTCTTGTAAAACCTTTTGAATGGATTATTCTTTTTTTTTTAAATCATTGGACTATATTGACTCGTGATTTGATATGAGTTTTAAAAATTATTGTACATACGTGGGAATTCTTTATTTTTTAAATTTGAGAGATAGAGCGTGTGCACGAGGGGGGGAAGGGCAGAGAAAGAGCGAGAGAGAGAGAATCCCAAGCAGGCTCCACACTGCCAGCACAGAGCCCAATGTGGGACTCGAACTCATGAAGCATGAGATCATGACCTAAGCTGAAGTCAGATGCTTAACTGACTGAGCCACCCAGATGCCCCAGATGCTTAACTGACTGAGCTACGCATGTGCCCCTACATGGGAATTCCTAAGAAATGCAAAAATCTAATGTATGAGTTACTTTAAACCATATTGAAATCTGTATGTTTTGGATTTAAAAATTAATGGCTTGCCTGGTGGCTCAGTTGGTTGAGCATCTGGCTCTTGATTTGTGCTCAGGTCGTGATCTCATGGTTTGTGGGATGGAGCCTCACATCGGGCTCTCTGCTGACAGCACGGAGCCTGCTTAGGATTCTCTCTCTGCCTCTCTTTCTCAAAAATAAACTTTAAAAAGATTAATGGAGTTTATATGTGAATTTAACTACACATCTTAATTTCATAGCTTTATTTTATTTAGAATCAGTACCTGCCCTTTCCCTGCCTGGACTCAGACATTTTCCTGTGCATTTTCTTTACTGGAAAAGCTTGTATGTAGGCTTTGGGTGCTGTGCCTGTAGTGCCAAGGAGATAAACTGGTTTTGTTTGGTTCTTCCTGTGGATCATTAAGGGGATTCAAGTTTGGCAGCCGTTTACAAACATCCCATTCTGAGAAAATTAAGCAATTTCAATAATTCTTAATAGGATGACAGATTTTACTGTCACTTAATAGGTGTTAGTTAATGAGACTTAGGGAAGCACAGGAAAATTTTTCTTCATAAGAAAGCAACTCTAGGCAGAGAATACTTTTCATTTAGATCAGTGTATTAATTGGTTAGGACTGCCATAACAAAATTGGTAATGAAGAAGTAAGACTCTCATTATATTCAGATGACATGATACTATATATAGAAAACCCTAAAGACGCCACCAGAAAACTACTAGAACTGATAAGTGCATTGAGTAAAGCCACAGGATACAAAACCAGTATACAGAAATCTGTTTTACTCCTTTAATGTAATAATGAAGCAGTAGAAAGTGAAACTAAGCAAACAATCCCATTTACAGTTGTGCCAAAAACAATAAAATGTCTGGAATATACTTAACCAAAGAAGTGAAAGACCTGTACTCTAAAAATTATAAAACACTGATGAAAGAAATTCAAGATAAAGAAATGGAAAGACATTCTGTGCTCATGGGTTACAAGAACAGATATTGTTAAAATGTCTATACTACCCAAAACAATGTACATATTTAATGCAATGCCTATCAAAATAGCAAGAGCATTTTTCACAGAACTAGAATAATTGATCCTAAAATTTCTTTGGAACCACAAAAGACCTTGAACAGCCAAAGCAATCTCAAAAAAGAAAAACAAAACTGGAGGCGTTGCAATTCCAGATTTCAAGTTATATTACAAAGTGGTGGTAATTAAAACAGTGTGATACTGGCATAAAAATAGACACATAGATCACTGTAACAGAACAGAAAATCCAGAAATAAACCCATAATTATATGGCCAATTCATCTTTGACAAAGGAGGAATGAACATGCAATAGGAAAAAGTCTCTTCAACAAATGGTGTTGGGAAAACTGGACAGCCACCCACAAAAGAATGAAACTGGTCCACTTTCTTTCACTCTATACGAAATTCAAAATGGATTAAAGACCTAAAGGTGAAGTCTGAAGCCATAAAAGTCCTTGAAGAGGGCACAGGCAGTAATCTCTCTGACATTGGCCATAGCAACATTTTTTGGATATGTCTCCTAAGGCAACGGAAATAGAAGCAAAAATAAACTCTCGGGACTACATCAAAGTAAAAAGTTTCTGCAAAGCAAAAGAAACAACAAAATAAAAGGCAACTTATTGAATGGGAGAATATATTTGCAAATGGCATATCCAATAAAGGGTTTGTATCCAACAAGTATAAAGAACTGGTATAACTCAATACCCCCCCCCCCCCCAAAAAAAATCCAATTAAAAGTGGGCAGAAGACATGAACTGATATTTCTCCAAAGAAGACATACAGATGGACAACAGATGCATGAAAAGATGCTCAACATCATTCATTGTCAGGGAAATTCAAATCAAAACTACAACGAGTTATTACTTTACATGTCAGAATGGCTAAAATAAAAAACTCAAGAAAACAACAAGTGTTGGTGAAGATGTTGAGAAACAGGAACACTCAGGCACTGTTTGTGGGAATTTAAATTGGTGCAGCCACCCTGGAAAACTATGGGATTTCCTCAAAAAGTTAAAAATAGAATTAGCCTTTGATCCAGCAATCACACTACTGGGTATTTGCTTCTCAAATACAGAAATGCTAATCACTAATTCTATTTTATTTTATTTCATTTTCTTTCATTTCATTTCATTTCATTTCATTTCATTTCATTTCATTTCATTT
>NW_024412396.1:13012432-13032781 GCF_014898765.1 Herpailurus yagouaroundi | reverse complement strand
TTCATTTCATTTCATTTCATTTCATTTCATTTCATTTCATTTCATTTTCTTTCACTTTATTTTATATAGAGAGAATGCAAGGGGGAGAGGGACAGAGGGAGGGAGAGAGAGAGAGAAAGAGAGGGAGAATCTTAAGCAGACTCCATGCTCAGCGTGGAGCCCAACTCAGGGCTTGATCCCATGACCCTGGGATCATGACCCGAGCCAAAAACAGCCCAAATGGTCCATATGCAGATGAATGGATAGAGAGGAGGTGGTATATATAGACACAATGGAATATTATTCAGCCATAAAAAAGGAAAGAAATCTTGCCAATTGCAACAACATGGATGGAGCTAGAGAGTATACTGCTAATTGAAATAAGTCAGAGTAAGACAAATACCATATGATCTCACTCATACATGCAGTTTAAGAAAACAAATGAGCAAAGGAATAAAAATCAGAGACAAACTGAGAAACAGACTCTTAACTATAGAGAAAAAATTTGGTGGTTACCAGAGGGGAGGTTGGTGTGGATATAATGGAAATAGGTGGTGGGAATTAAAGAGTATACTTATCATGATGAAAAACATGATAAAATTTAAAAACATGTCAAGGAAAAAGGAAGCCCAAGAACATTCAACCATTCACCCATGCAGACATCTGCTACTATCTTTCCTCTGCTTTTGGTCAGGTGGGATGTGTTGCTTCTACTTCTAGAGCTAGAACAACCGTAGCCCCAAACACACACCTCATGTGGAATTTTGGCTTTTGGCTTATCAGTGCCAAACATGGCCTGGTTGTTTTTTCTCTTTTGACCCCATTTCTTAGCCAGGGTTAAGGGTCTGCTGTATTCCAAGGTTTTGAGAGAGGTTGTGGAGTGAGGATCTGCAGTGTGGATTTGGTCACAGCAAGATTATGGAGATCACTGATGAATACTTACAGGTGATTCATCTGCACAGGGGGTGGAAATATTTTGAGCTAAGGGGGAGAAAAATTACAATGGCCTTATCACAGATCCAAGGACTGAGGCAGAACATTTTATTTATTTATTTTTTAAATGTTTATTTACTTATTTTGAGAGACAGAACAACTGTGGGAGCAGTTTATTTATTTATTTTGAGAGCAGAGAGAGAGAGAGAGAGAGAGAGAGAGAGGGAGAGAAAGAATCCCAGGCAGGCTCTGTGCTGTCAGCACAGAGCCCATGCAGGGCTTAATCTCATAAACTGGGAGATCATGACCTGAGCTGGAATCGAGAGTCAGAGGCTTAACTGACTGAGCCACCCAGGTGCCCCTAAGTTTTCTCACTGTTAAAATCTGTCTTTCAGTTTTTATAGGTTCATAAAAGCACCACACATTTTCAAAGTTTATCCCTAGCTGTATATATTTTTTTGCTATTGCAAATGGGATCTTTTGTCCATTATATTTTCTAATAGGTTGTAGTTGGAGGAAAGCCATTGATTGTTGTAAGCAAATGCTTGCTATATTCTGTAACCTGCTGCCTTTCTGAACTTTAAGTTCTAATAGTTTTTCAAGTGATTCTCTTGGGTTTTCCTCTTTTCATCTCCATTGGTGTCCACGTGCACAGCCCTGTTCCTCCATGAACATACTTTTCTTTGCTATCCTTTTTCTTCTTCCTTTCCTTGAGATCTTTGGGTTCTCGAGGTTTCAGTCCTTCAGCCACTCAATGCATAGTCTTTTCCTTAGAGAATTCATCCACTTTTTGAAAAAGTTTCAGCCTCACTGCCAGTGACTCCCAAGTCTATTTTGAGCTTTGACTCTAATTCTGCATGTGCAAAAGCATGTTGGATTTTCAAGGACTCACAAAATCTGCTTATCTAAGGCTGAACAAATTGGTTACCCTAGGATCCCTTTATGCCAGGTGTGGTATCCACCTCCTAGCTGTACAGGTTTAAAATTTTAAACATTTGTTTCACACTTCCTCTTAGTTAACAATTCCTTTCTTCTCACCCTCAAAATGCCCATATTCATCTATCCTTTCCTTCTAGTCACAATGCGTTCAGGTCATTTTCAATCCCGTGGACCATTCCAACTGCTTTTTCTGAGCTTGAAGTTCAGCAGTTTTTCTTTCTTCCAATCTCCCTTTCTTTGGTTGGTTTGTCAATTCAACATTGAGCTCCTCTTATGTGCCAGGGATTCTGCCTGGTGATAGGAATTTGCAGAGCAGTGACAAGGGCCTGCTGTCAACCAATTGAGATGAGTGGGGGAAGCAGGTCACCCAACAATGACGGTATTGTGTGGTGGGTGCCATGGCACTAGTGTAACACCAGGTGCCACCAGAGTACAAAAAAGGAAGGACTGGGGACAACTCTGCAGAGAGCGTATTTGAGCTGAATCTTCTGGGATTAGTATGAGTTGGCCAGGAATTCAGCCCTCTGAGGTCGTCAACTCTTTGACCAAACTCTTCTTTAGGAAATTTGTATCTCTGCATGCAAATTTTCCACATATCTTACTTTTTAAATACTTAAAAAAAAATTTTTTTTTCAACGTTTATTTATTTTTGGGACAGAGAGAGACAGAGCATGACCGGGCGAGGGGCAGAGAGAGAGGGAGACACAGAATCGGAAACAGGCTCCAGGCTCTGAGCCATCAGCCCAGAGCCCGACGCGGGGCTCGAACTCACGGACCGCGAGATCGTGACCTGGCTGAAGTCGGACGCTTAACCGACTGCGCCACCCAGGCGCCCCTTTAAATACTTTTTTAAAGTTCTTAAAATATTGTTTTCAGGTTTCAATCATTGTAATTCAAGTACAGGATTACATTTCAGCCTACCAAATGACTGTGTTTATTGAGAAATTAAACCTCAGGTATAAATTTGCTAATTATCCCCCTGCCATAGAGGTATAGTCATACCCCAAAAACTATGCTGTCTAGAGTGTTATGATGGCATTTTGGAGATCAACAAGGTTCTCATAGATTTGGTGCTGTCCTAGCCCACCTACAGACCTATAATCTGACAAAGTCAGGTTTATTAACTCATTGCAATGGGGGAGGTTACACACCAAAGGACCAAACATAAGATAAGAGTTAATAGAAGATTTGGGGGAAGGGAGGAAATTTAAATAAAGCAGTATTTTGACAGGCTTGGTGCAAAACAGGCTCATGTGAAGAGATCCATGTTAGGTCTAAACTGTTAAGTGGAGTTTTGTTTCCTTGGAAACTATAGAGTTTAGATGTGGAATGCTGTGCCTACAACCTCTTTTCTGAAGCTTTGCACCTAGATTGTAAACCGACTGCTTTTGTGTGTCTAAGAATGGAATGTTTCCTTCTTACTGATATAATTTTAAATAGCAAAATTTCTGATAATCTATGACTCTGATAATCTAACCTCTGAAGAGAACAAAAGCTTTCAGTGAGGTAGAAAGGAGAAGTCAGGCAAAGAAGGGGGTTTTGATACTTTACTGCTATCATGTGTCATTGGGAGAGATCCTTTTCTCTTTATTATGTGGCCGTCTTCATCTGTAACTGTTATCCTAGCTTGGGCAATGGCAAGGCAGATTTTTCATTTTCACAGTCCTGCTGAATTTTGGCCTTTTCAATGCACTCATCACAATAAAGCAGGATCTGTGGACAGGAGATGGGGGGGGGGTGTCTAATGAAGGCAGGTGTTAGTGAGGCCTGTGGCTGACGGAGCTGCTTCCCCCCGAGTTAGTAAGGAATTGCATCTAATCACTTGTTAAGCGTCTGGGCTGTGAGCTTCCTGAGCCCTGAGCCTTTCAAAGATTCCCTTGGTGCTGCTAGTTCCTGGTGCTTAATGGCTGGCAAGTGAACTCACAGAGTCATCAGGATCGCTCACCTCCAGTTTTTACCAATCTGTTATTCTTTAACATCTCCAAGGTGGAGGTAGCGGGTGCTACCTCTCTCCTGAGCAGTGTGTCCCCAGAATCCCAAGTGCTTTTAACCCCCCGTGTTGCTTAATCAGTGAAGGAGGGGGTTGGGGTGTCATTTGCATATGTGTCAAAATCAGGTAATTCAGAGTCTTCGTGCAGAGCCTTAAGTCATGTTCTGAGCTTCTTGCGGAATCTCTGGCCCAGCCTTTAAAAACATTGGTGGAGGTGAGACACCAACCCTCCCTCCTAGCATAAGCTGCCCTGGGAAAGTGCAATGATGCTTTCCTGGAACATCCTTACATAAAATGCAAATGGGTAAGCAATAGTCATGGAGTTTTCAACTCAGAGAGTTTAAAAGAAGCGGTATCATATTTAGATGAATTCTTAGCTTCTTGAGCTACCTTTACTGGGTGTGTAATCTGTCTGTGTTATAGGAGTAGTCAACATGAATCACTTTTTTTCTTAAATTTTTTTTTTTTTTTTTTGAGAGATAGAGAGAACGCATGTACAGGAGGGACAGAGGGAGAGGGAGAGAGAACCTTAAGCAGGCTTCTTGCCCAGTGTGGAGCCTGATGCTGGGCTCCATCTCACCACCATGAGATCATGACCTGAGCTGAAATCAAGAGTGTGCTGCTTAACCGCCTAACTGATTGACATCCAGGTGCCCCAATCACTTTCTTTTAAGTTTATTTTTTTTCAGTAATCCCTATACCCAACATGGGCCTGAAACTTATGTGCTTTTTTTTTTTTTTAATTTTTTAATGTTTAGTTTGGAGAGAGAGAGACAGAATGTGAGTGGGGGAAGGATGGAGAGAAAGGGAGACACAGAATCCAAAGCAGGCTCTAGGCTCTGAGCTGTCAGCACAGAGCCCCACCGTGGGGCTCAAACTCATGAATGGTGAGATCATGACCTGAGCTGAAGTCAGATGCTTAACCGATTGAGCCACCCAGGCACCCCCACATGCTCTTCTGATTGAGCCAGCCAGGCACCCCTAACATGAGTCACTTAAAAGGCCCTCAACAGAGTCACTTCTTCTTGGGTTTTTCTTTAAAATAATTTTTTTTTAATGTTTGTTTATTTTTGAGAGAGACAGAGAGAGACAGAGAGAGGGAGACAGGTTTCGAAGCAAGCTCTGCACTGACAGCAGAAAGCCAGATATAGGGCTTGAACTCTAGGACCATGAGATCCTGACCTGAGTGGAGTGGAGGTCGGTTGCTTAACTGACTGAGCCAACCAGGTGCCCCTCTTTTTTTTTTTTTTCCTATAAAATTTTTTTATTTTGAGAGAGAGTGAGTGAGACCACATGAGTGGGGGAGGGACAGAGAGAGAGGGAGACAGAGAATCCCAAGCAGGCTTTGTGCTGTCAGCATAGAGCCTGATGTGGGGCTTGATCCCAGGAACCATGAGAACACGACCTGAGATGAAACCAAGAGTCAGACATTTAACCCACTAAGGCACCCAGGAGCCCTCTTCTTGGATTTTTAAATTGCCAGATAGGGTGTGCTTAACGCAGGGTTCTTATGCACATGCAGAAATGCCAGCTTTTGCAGGACTCTAGGTACTAGGACCAGAGTGATCTTCTTTCTCTTTTTAATGTAGTAAGCAGCTTTATAAAGGAACTTCAGCTTTTAAGTGTTAAACTTTTGGTTCAGAAATATTTTATCAAATCAAATGTAGTGGTCTCTGCTTACTAACCATGTGCATCCACAATATAACCATAATGCACCCATTGCCAAGGCAGTTTTCTGTTACATAACGACATGATAAATAATTCATAGGGAGGATTAGAGTCTGTCAAAATATACCTTGTGCCTTTATTAGCTTTTGCCTGGAGATCTCAAGAGAGATTTATACAGATGATCTGGACTTGCACAAAAAGTGTCCTTTGCCAATGTGTCTTGAGTAAAAGAATGATCTTTGTCCTTAGATAATATATAAAATTTTGCCCTTTATCATTGCAAATCTTAGAATTTAAAAAAATTTTTGGAATTTTTAGAATTTAAGTTTTTATCAAGTTAATGTATAAACTGGTTTAAGAATAGTATTAACATACACACAAACCAGTGTTTCCTACCTCTAGCTACAATGCTGCTACCCAGAGGCATATCCTTCCAATTTAGTTGTTTTTTCTGGTATTTACTTCTCCTATCTAAATAATATGCTTATACCATGGATTCTTGATTCATCAACTTTAGATGATAGTGTTTACTTTCTATTTGGTCAACAAAGACCTAGAGCTCTCTCATACCCTGAGTCTCCTCTCAGTATGAATATAGCACAGAGTTTTGTTTTTTTTTTAAATTTTTTAATGTTTATTTATTTTTGAGAGACAGAGACAGAGTGTGAGTGGGAGGAGGGTCAGAGAGAGAGGGAGAGACAGAATCCAAAGCAGTCTCCAGGGTCTGAGCTGTCAGCACAGAGCCTGACACGGGCCTTGAACCCACAAACTGTGAGATCATGATCTGAGCCGAAGTCGGATGCTCAACCAACTGAGCCACCCAGGCGCCCCTGCACAGGTTTTCTTTTTAAAATCAGTATTAAGTGATTGTACTACTACGGCTGAACTAAGCTGTGTAAGATGGTTACACTTCCTTTTTTCTACATTTTGTTTTTTCCTGAAGTTAAAAATTGCCTTTACTTTCTTTATTTGCTTAATTTTCTTGAACATCTAAGCACGTCTTCCCACGTCTTTAACTGCTTTTCCATGAATCATTCCATATGGTCAAACCTGTCAGTTAATCTGTCCCTTCCATGTTTTCCTAGAAACCACCCTCCTGAAATCCTTGATCTTACTCAACCCTCAGTAGCTCTGCCTTACACTTACCATTCTGGGACTTCCCTTTTGCCATAATATGGGGAATTCTCTTTATTTCTCACCTTTGTTGAATCTTGCTTCTGGGATTCTATGTCTTACTCATTTTTGGCTTAATCCTTCATTTTTTGCCAGAGCATATCCTTCAATACCTGAGAAAGGGTATATGGGACCTAATATGTAAAAACATACTGTATTCTTTTGTCAAATTTAATTGAAGTTTTGGCCAGTTAAGAACCTTGATGAGAAGTAATTGCACTAAGAATTTTAAAGACATTGTTGTCTGTATTCTAACATCCGGGGTTGCTATCAGAATTCAGATGTCATTTTGATTTCTTTTCTTTGCACATGACAGAAGCAAGTACTGTTTCTGCCCATTTGTAACCCCTCCCGATCCTCTTTTCCTGTGTGCTACATGCTTCTTACCGTACATGCCCAGGAAGCTTTGCCCGGGGGCTTTCTCTAGCCCCAAGAAGCCTGCAAAGGCCATGCCCTCTGCATGATGAAGTGCTGGGCAGTTTTAGTGCCTTCAACCAACGATTAAGCAGGGGGGTACTGCCCTTTGGGTGGGACATCTCTGAAGTGTGTTCTACCCTGTGTCCAAAAGATGTCTTGTGGGACTGAGCCTTAGTTGTCCACGTTAAAGCTTCTTTTCTCTCTCTGTCTCACTACTTCTCTACTAAGGTTTCTTTGCGATCATCCTTCAAATAAACTGTTTGTACTCAGATTGGAGATGTGCTTCTGGGGATACTTAACCCAGGACAGGGCCTATGTTTCATTCCACCTCTCTTCTCTTTTTTCCATGATGTTCTGAAATGTCAGTGATGTGTCCTTAGCTGAGTTTTGTTTGTTTGTTTGTTTGCCTCATAGTATGTGTCACTCAGATGATCCATTCAATCTGGATCTTCAGTTGTAGAAGTGTTTTCTTTATTTCTTTATAATTTCCTTCAGACTAGGCTCTGTTCTCTTTTAAGATCTCTTGTCAGATGTAGGACCTTCTGGCCTTATTCTTATTTTTTAGGTTTTCTTAAGAAAATGAACGGATAAGGGCACCTGGTGGCTCACTTGGTTAAACGTCTGACTCTTCATATCGGCTCAGGTCATGATCTCATGGTTTGTGAGTTTGAACCCCTCATCAGGCTCTGCGCTGACAGCATGGAGCATGCTTGGGATTCTCTCTCCTTCTCTCTCTGCCCCTACCCCACTGTGTTTTCTCTCTCTCTCTCAAAATAAATAAAACAAATAAACTTAAAAAAAAAAAAAGACAACTAATGGATATAAACTTGTTCATCTGTTTGTCTTTATTCCAGCTAGGACAGGTATCGTCTCGTTGTCATTTTGTTTTTTTCTGGGAGATTTTCTCAACTTAATCTTCTAGTATACTCATCTTGTTTTTTATTTTGGGCTTTATTTATTCATTTATTACATAGATCCCTTTTTTTTTTTCCCTGATTGTTATTTTTATAACATCCTTTTCTTGATTTATGAATGTTATTTCTTTTAGGACTCTGGAGATAACGGTTCGAAGTTTTCTTATCCTTTGAGTTTTTTCTTTTTGTTGATTTGTTTGGGTGTCTGTCTTTTGTGTAGGAAGCTTCCCACATAAGGTCCAGTGATCCATGACTCTTCCATGACACTGAAGGATGAGGCGCTAAGCTAATTGGATGATCCGTGCATACTGGTGAATTTTACTATACTTGAGAGACTTAAAAGTCTACTATTTAGGGGGTGCCTGGGTGGCTCAGTGAGTCAAGTGCCCAGCTTCAGCTCAGGCCATGATCTCGCGGTTCCTGAGTTCAAGCCTCACGTCGGGCTCTGTGCTGACAGCTCAGAGCCTGGAGCCTGTTTCGGATTCTGTGTCTCCCTCTCTCTCTGCCTCTCCCCAGTTCATGCTCTGTCTCTGTCTCTTTCTCTCTCTAAAAAATAAATAAGCATAAAAAAATTAAAAAGAAAAAGTCTACTATTTAAGATCAGAAGTAGAATACCTCTGTTTTCAGTTGGTACCCGTACTATGTGCTGCACCTAATATTACAAGCCTGAAGCCTCTCTGCTTCAATATCTCCAGAGAGTAAATTTACTGTGTGCTGCAGGGTTTCAGGAAAAGGAAGGTCGTTTGGCTTTCCAGGGTGGTGATGAGGCCTGATGTCAAATAGCTCCTTATACAGCCTTTCAACCAATACTCTTGTCCCCAGCCTCTTATCTCATTCTCACCTCTCTCACAGAGCCCAGTATTTCCAATTCCTGATGTGACCCCAAATTCTCAGTTTTGGATTTTCCTACGTACAGGATATACAGAAAAGTGACTGAACTAAGGAAACCATCGTGTTGGAGATATTTCAAGATTTAAATAGCAAATATAGGACTGACCACTAGATCTTATATTGCAATATCCTAGTTCACAATCTCACCGTCTACTACCTGAATTGCATTGTCCAGATTATACCCCATGTAACCTTAGTGTTTCGCCCAGTATTAATAGATGTTCTATCACAACCACCATCATAACAACAGAGATGCTTTGGTCTACTAAGTTTGGGACCCACTGGGTTGAACAAAGAGCACCTAATATGCTGACATGCACGATAACTCTCCAAGAAGGACCCCCACCCTTTCTTTTGAGAACACCAGTATTTCTTGCAACACGAGATTTCATATAACTTCCTAATGGGGCTTTTCCTGCTGCCATCTCTCTTGTCCTAAATGCATGATTTATATTGTTGCCACACTTTTATTTCTGACTCGAGCCAATCTTGGCATGTCAGTTCTCAGAAAGCTTCCCCATTTTTGTGAAACTTGCAGTCCATACTCAAGATTTTCAAGACCTTCCATGTTTTGACTAACAGATTTTCCTAACCACTCTTCCACCATTTACTTCACGCACCTGCATGTTTCAGCCAAATTAGTTGCTAGTTTTACTTCATGCTCACAGAGTCCTGCTCCTGCTCTTCCTTTACTCCAGTGCTTTTCTCTTACCTCCCATTATCTTCCATGAAGTCTTCTCTGATCTACTTTCCTGTTTGCCATTCATGTTGGCATGACTTACTTCCTCCTCTGTGATTCTACCATTTTGCTCGTGGTTCTGTTAGACCTATTGCCATCAGCCTTTTAGCTTGTTGTCTCACTGGTGGAGTCTAAGACCCCTCGGGGTAAGACACTGTCTACTCACCTAGTAATTCTAGCATGTCTTATATTGGGTAAATACTCAATGAATTCAATTCTAAAAGAATTAGAGACGGAACCACTTTTTTGGGATTTCATGTTATACAGTAAGAGATTGCTATAGTTAACGTTATTGAGGAGTTGATTTTTCAATTTCTAGGTTATCTGCACACCTTATTATTTTTTTCCCCCATCTAAATGGCTTTTCAGCAGCTTCATCCCTTGCAGATCAGGGTGAACAGAAACAGAATGAGATTATTATAAGGTTTGTGGCTATTTAGCAATTTTTTTTAAACGTTTATTTATTTTTGAGACAGAGAAAGACAGAGCATGAACAGGGGAGGGGCAGAGAGAGAGGGAGACACAGAATATGAAACAAGCTCCAGGCTCTGAGCAGTCAGCACAGAGCCCGACGCCGGGCTTGAACTCACGGACCATGAGATCATGACCTGAGCCGAAGTCGAACGCTTAACCGACGAAGCCACCCAGGCGCCCCTATTTAGCAATTTTTAAAATGTGAAGTATTTAATTGGAAAAAAAAGATTGAACTTGGGGTTTTAGATTCCATTCATTTTATTTGCGCATTCCTACCCCTCACTGGCAAAAATAATCAAGATCTAACTGCATGTCACCACATGCATCTTTTATTTATTAAGCCACTGAGATGCTAGCCTCAGACTCTTTCTCATTTATACCCTAAACTGGGAGAACATTGTGACAGTAAGAGCTAAAAGGAATCTAAAATTAGGTAGACTTTGGGGCGCCTGGGTGGCTCAGTCGGTTGAGCGGCCGACTTCAGCTCAGGTCACGATCTCGCGGTCCGTGAGTTTGAGCCCCGCGTCGGGCTCTGTGTTGACAGCTCGGAGCCTGGAGCCTGTTTCGGATTCTGTGTCTCCCTCTCTCTGACCCTCCACCGTTCATACTCTGTCTCTCTCTGTCTCAAAAATAAATAAACGTTTAAAAAAAAATTAGGTAGACTTTATTTTATTTATTTATTTATTCATTCATTCATTCATTCATTCATTCATTTATTTAGTGTTTATTTTTGTGACAGAGAGAGACAGAGCATGAGCAGGGGAGGGCAGAGAGAGAGGGAGACAAAGAATCCTTAGCAGGCTCCAGGCTCTGAACTGTTAGCCTAGAGCCCAATGCAGGGCTCAGACCCATGAACCGTGGGATTATGACTTGAGCCCAAGTCGGCTGCTCAACCAACTGAGCCACCCAGGCACCCCTAGACTTTATCTTTTTAAAGGAGTGTTATAAATTTGAGTGTCATAAATGAAAACACCCACAAAATCTTACTCTGATTGATATTCAGATCAATGTGGTTAACTGTAAGGTAGAAAATTCATCAGAAAGATTTTATGATAATTCAAAATGTGAAAATAGTAGTTTGTTCATCCTGTAGGATGCCTGTATAATCAGTTTAGGCTCTTCACTTGCTAGTGCTGAGGAGACATGATGAGTGAGAGGATGGGCCTCCTGGTCAGTCTTGCAAGTTGGCTGTCTTCTTGAAAAGTTTTATTCTATGACACCCTTTCTTGGTTTTCTGCCTGTGTCTCTGGCCTTTCCTTGTCAGTTTCTTATTGGTTCTTCCATCCGTTTTTTACTTTCCTGGGTCTTTGGGCTCCAGTACATGCATCTAATGGCCTATATGGTTTCTCTACCTTGGGGTCTCATAGACATCTCAAACCCATCATGGCCACTCAGCTCTCCTGGTGTCTCCCTCCTGCCTCAGCACACTTTAGTTGGGTACTTTCTATTTACCCTGCAGGCTTTCCCTTTATTTATGTAACAAATACTAACTGAATGCCTAATATATGCTTAAAAGACTCATCCTCAGAGATTCGTCCAATGCACCAGATCAGGTTAGGTGCCTCTGTTATCAGGGAAACCATGTTTTTCCTGTTAGAGCACTTATTACAGTGGAAGTTACATGATTTTAAAACATTTCAGGGGAAAAAAAAATTAAAAAAAAAAAAAAAAAGTGGGGCGCCTGGGTGGCGCAGTCGGTTAAGCGTCCGACTTCAGCCAGGTCACGATCTCGCGGTCTGTGAGTTCGAGCCCCGCGTCGGGCTCTGGGCTGATGGCTCAGAGCCTGGAGCCTGTTTCCGATTCTGTGTCTCCCTCTCTCTCTGCCCCTCCCCCGTTCATGCTCTGTCTCTCTCTGTCCCAAAAATAAATAAACGTTGAAAAAAAAAATTAAAAAAAAAAAAAACATTTCAGGGGCGCCTGGGTGGCTCAGTTGGTTAAGCCTCTGACTTCGGCTCAGGTCATGATCTCATGGTTTGTGAGTTCTAGCCTTGCGTCAGGCTCTGTGCTAACAGCTCAGAGCCTGGAGCCTGCTTCCGATTCTGTATCTCACTCTCTCTCTGCCCCTCCCCCGCTCATGCACTGTCTCTGTCTCTCTCTTTCTCTCAAAAATAAAACACTAAAAAAAAGTGTTGATCACACTAAACTTAAGATCCACAGGGTAGAAATAATGTCTACTTATCACTGTATCCCCAGTGCCTAGGATCGTGCTTGGCACAGAGCAGGTGCTCAATAAATGTTGCAGAAAGCATGAACGTAAAAGGATTCAATGGAACTTCCTATAATCTAGTTGACGAAAGACAAGTTTTTTACGTATAACATGTTTGAGAAACAAAGTTGAAGTGATTAGACTAATCAAGATCCTATCTGATCTTGAGACTCTATGATTCTTTTTTTTTTTTTTTTAAATTTTTTTTAACGTTTTATTTATTTTTGAGACAGAGACAGAGCATGAACTGGGGAGGGTCAGGGAGAGGGAGACACAGAATCTGAAACGGGCTCCAGGCTCTGAGCAGTCAGCACAGAGCCTGACACCGGGCTTAAACTCACGGACCACGATATCGTGACCTGAGCCGAAGTCGGCCGCGCAACCGACGGAGCCACCCAGGTGCCCCGAGACTCTATGATTCTTATCCTCTATCCAAGTTAATGTAGAACACTCTATACATTCTTTTTTTTTTCTTTTTAAATTTTTATTTAAATTCTAGTTAGTTAACATACAGTGCAATATTGGTTTCAGGAGTAGAATTTAGTGATTCATCACTTACATGTAACACTCAATGCTCATCACAAGTGCCCTCCTTAATACCCATCACCCATGTAGCCCATCCCCCACCCACCTCCCTCCATCAACCCTCAGTTTGTTTTCTGTTGTTTAGAGTCTCTTATGGTTTGTTTCCTTCTCTTTTTATTTTTTTTCTCCTTCTCATAAGTTCATTTGTTTTGTTTCTTAATTTCCACATATGAGTGAGACCATATGGTATTTGTCTTTCTCTGACTTATTTTGCTTAACATAATACACCTTAGCTCCACCCACGTCATTACAAATGGCAAGATTTCATTCTTTTTGGTGGCTGAGTAATATTCCATTGTACATAAATATACCACATCTTCTTTATCCATTCATAAATTGATGGAAATTTGGGCTCTTTCCATACTTTGGCTATTGTTGATAGTGCTGCTATAAATATTGGGTGCATGTGCCCCTTTAAGTCAGCACTCCTGTATCTTTTGGGTAAATACCTAGTAGTGCAATTGCTGGGTTGTAGGGTAGTTCTAGTTTTAGTTTTTTCTTTTAAGTTTATTTATTTATTTTTGAGAGAGGGAGAGAAAGAGAGAGAAAGAGAATCCTAAGCAGGCTCCACACTGCCAGCACAGAGCCTGATGTGGGGCTTGAACCCCGAGACCATGACCTGAGCCAAAACTAAGAGTCAGCTGCTCAACTAACTGAGCCACCCAGGCACCACTGTCCATTTTTAATTGGTTATTTGTTTGTTTGTTTGTTTTTTGTATTGAATTGTATTAGTTCTTTACATATTTTGGATATCAGATATGTCATTTGCAAATATCTCCTCCCATTCAGTAAGTTGTCTTAGTTTCATTGATTATTTCCTTTGCTGTGCAGAAAGTTTTTATTTTGGTGTAGTCCCAATAGTTTATTTTTGCTTTTATTTCCCTTGCCTGAGGAGACATATCTAGAAAAATGTTGCTGTGACTGAGGTCAAAGAGGTTGCTGCCTGGGTTCTCTTCTAGGATTTTGATGGTTTCCTGTCTCCCATTTAGCTCTTTCACCCATTTTTAAAAAGTTTATTTATTCTGTGGGGGGGCGGGTAAAGGGAAAGAGAGAGAGAGAGAGAGAGAGAGAGAGAGAGAGAGAGAAAATGAAGAGGCGGGGAAGGGGCAGAGAAAGAAGGAGAGAGACAGAATCCCAAGAGACTCCACACTGTCAGCACAGAGCCCAATGTAGGGCTTTGAACTCATGAACCATGAGCTCATGACCTGAGCTGAAACCAAAAGTCAGAGGCTTAACCAACTGAACCACCCAGGAGCCCCTCTTTCATCCATTTTTAATTTATTTTCATGTATGGTGTAAGAAAGTGGTCCAGTTTCATTCTTCTGCATGTTGCCATCTAGTTATCCCAACACCATTTGTTGAAGAGACTGTCTTTTTTCTATTGGGTATTCTTTCCTGCTTTGCCAAAGATTAGTTGACCATTGGAATACTCTATACACTCAAGGTAATGCAGAGCAAAGGCATAATCAGAGTTGGGTATAGATAATTTGGGAATATTTCCTAATTGAAATAGAGTAATTTAAAGCAGGATTTCTCAGTCTGGGTACTATTGGTATTTTGGGGCCAGATGATTCTTTGTGTGTGGGGCTGTCCTGTGCACTGTAGGATATTAGCATCCCTGGCCTCTACCCAGTGGCAACTAGATGCCAGTAGCAGCCATTAGTCCTGACAACCCAAAATGTCTCCAGATATTGTCAAATCTTCCCTGGGGAGCAAAATCACCCCTAGTTGAGAACCACTAACTTATAGGAGGAGAATAAACTGGATTACCTGAGGGAGAAGGTTTATAGAGAATGGCATTTAGAGAGGCACTAATTTGGAAATGAGTGAATCCTGCTTAGGAAATGGCGAGAGTCTCATGGTTAGAATGGGAAGTGCTAGGATGGGATGTTGGTCAAACTGGAGAAAAGAGAGCTGAATTCTCTTCATAAAGGGTTGTTTGGGGGCATCAATCTATGTTTGAGAAATGCAAGTTCTGTGGAAGTCATAAGTATGAAGGTCAAGGGCAACCTGCTGATGAAATAAAGGGACAAAAGGAGCTCCTTGGGGAATGGGTGGTACTCCTCGCTGGGTGGGTGCCTCCTATCTGGGCTCCGGTGGCTCCCAAGGAACCCTTAATCAGAGCAATCACATCCAGGAAATGTCTCTCAGACTAGACTGAGTGCTCTTCAGGGTCTGGGCAAGTCTTACTGTTACGGTGTTACGGTGTGTTACAGCACATTGACAAATTTCGTTAAATGAGCTCCTAGCTGGGCTTTGCCAACAGAGAAGGCAAAAATCTTCTAGTTTGTTGGTTTGTTGCATATCCTATTAAGTACTTAGAATGATATCAGTAAATCAGACCGTTGCTTTTTTTTTTCTTCCAAACAACTCCTTGTTAGTCATCAGATATTTGTACCTTCTGATTTCTATCTTTATCCCAGGCTGGAACAGGAAGAAGAAGGTGCTAATTTGTGGCTTGATTAGTCATGACTATTAGATGTTTAAGTATGGCACATTTTTAATATTTTTTAAGTCAGGGGATGATATCAGTGAAACCTTTATATTAAAAAATATGACTTTCCCCCTGTCAGATCCAGTGTAAGCATAAAATGCCACTATTGTTAAAAGTTAACTTTCTTCTTTATGAAAAATTTCAATGTTTATTTATTTTGAGAGAATGAGATACAGTACAAGCAAGGCAGGGGCAGAGAGAGAGGGAGCTAGAGAGAGAGAAACCCAAGGAGGCTCTGTGCTGCCAGCACAGAGCTGATGTGGGGCTGGAACTCACAAACCCCAAGATCATGACCCGAGCAGAAATCAAGAGTCAGACACTTAGGCGACTGAGCCACCCAGGCACCCCAAAGTTAATTTTATTCTTAAAAAAAGTTTTTAAGGTTACTTATTTATTTTGGAGAGAGAGAGAGAGACACAGAGAGTGAGTGGGGGAGGGGCAGGGAGAAGGGGAGAGAGAATCCTAAGCAGGCTCTGCACTGTCAGCATGGAGCCCAATGTGTGGCTCGAACTCACAAACTGTGAGATCATGACCTAAGCCAAAACCAGTAGCCTGACTGAGGCACCCAGGTGCCCCAATTTTATTCTTTCTTTTTTTATTAAAAATTTTTTTAATGTTTATTTATTTTTGAGACAGAGGGAAACAGAGTGAGAGTGGGGGAGGGGCAGTGAGAGAGGGAGACACAGAACCCGAAACAGGCTCCAGGCTCTGAGCTGTCATCACAGAGCCCGACGTGGGGCTCAAACCCACAGACCGTGAGATCATGACCTGAGCCGAAGTCGGACGCTTAACCGAATGAGCCACCCAGGTGCCCCCCAATTTTATTCTTAATAGCAGTGACTGTGAAACTGTGCGCTTATTTTTCTGATGCTATTGTTGGTAAGATATTCTAAGAGTTTTTCATTCTTTTGTTTATTCCTTCGACAAACATCTGTTGAGAATCTATTTTGTCCCAGGCATTGCTGGGGATATAAAATGAAAAGGCCTAGGGCTTGTCCTTCAGGAGCTCATTGAATGGTGGAGCTGTAGTGGCAGTGCAATGACAGTGATGATACAGGTAGTAGGTGCTTTGGGGGAGGGGTGAGCTGGTTGCTGTGTCCTTGTGCGAGGGGTGGGGAGGTTTGAAGGAGATCAAGTAGCAACCTGAGGGAGGAGACTGTGGAGCTCTTTTAAAATTAAAAAAAGGGGCGCCTGGGTGGCGCAGTCGGTTAAGCGTCCGACTTCAGCCAGGTCACGATCTCGCGGTCCGTGAGTTCGAGCCCCGCGTCACGATCTCGCGTTCCATGAGTTCGAGCCCCGTCAGGCTCTGGGCTGATGGCTCAGAGCCTGGAGCCTGTTTCCGATTCTGTGTCTCCCTCTCTCTCTGCCTCTTCCCCGTTCATGCTCTGTCTCTCTCTGTCCCAAAAATAAATAAACGTTGAAAAAAAAAATTAAAAAAAAAATAAATAAAATAAAAAAATAAAATTAAAAAAAAAATCTTTTTTTAACCTTTATTTATTTTTGAGACAGAGAGAGACAGAGAATGAATGGGGGAGGGTCAGAGAGAGGGAGACACAGAATCCGAAACAGGCTCCAGGCTCTGAGCTGTCAGCACAGAGCCCGACGCGGGGCTCGAACTCATGGACCGCAAGATCACGACCTGAGCCGAAGTCGGATGCTTAACCGACTGAGCCACCCAGGCGCCCCTGGAGCTGACTCTTGAAAGGTGAGCTGGAGTTCACCAGGATGCAAAGGAATGGGGACTCACGTGCTTTCTGGCAGAGAATGACGGTTCTTTCCTGTAGGCACAAGGGAGTGACCAAGTGTGTTCCACAGAGATTAGTAATCCTTCAGTGTGTGGTGGGGAGACAGGGCAGAGCAGAGCTTGCCCATCATGCTGAGACAATAATCAGGGAAAGGTTCTTGGAAACTATGCGCTCACAGTATCGAGAAGGAAGGACTGGGTTTGGGGGCAAGACAGGAAGATGAGGTATGGAGGCTACTGCTGCTCTGCATAGAATTGGGGGGCACTGTGGGAGGTGCCCAAGGGAATGTGCACTGCCCCTAGATTCCTAGCGGGAGGTGAAATACTTTTCTGACTCTGAGAAACGTGTTAGAAGTATCTAGTATGTGAACTGTTTCTGTACATGGTAAAATGTAGCCCACAGTTCCATGTGTCCTGCAAGAACATGACAGTAAACCTTTTTCCTTTTAAAGATTTTGTTGTTGTTGTTGAGCAGCAGGCAAAATTTATTAGAATATAAAATTAGGAAAAATGGTAGGAAAGCTCTCTTTACAGTGAGGGGACATCCGGAAGTGAATGCCTGAGAACTATAGGTGAGAGTCCTTGTTTTATAAGCTTCTGGTCAGCCCTCCTCTTCCCCTTCCCCCTTGTTCCTTCTCAGGTTCTACCCTTATTGGCTTGATAGCTCTAGGTGTTGGGTTGTCCATTCCTGATTGGCTCGTTTCCAATGTATGAGGGTTGGTCTAAGGCCCTACTCAGGTCTTTTGTCAAATTCCTGAGGGAAAACCTGAGGGGGAATAGATGGGGTCTGTTATATTCCTAAGAGGAACCTTATGCCTGAGGAAGTTTGCTTAGGGGGTCAGTGAGACATTCCCAGCATTGTTCCAAAATAGGTGTTTTTCCCCACCCAGGGACCTCAGGCCCTAATCTTTCCCTCTCTGCCTACTGAATCTGATCTTCACCTATCATACTTCCACCTCTGAACATGTGACTCCTAACTGCCATTAGGAACCAGGATGACTACCGATCTTAGCTGCTATTTACTGAAGGGGGTTGATGATAGGGCAGTCAGGGCAGGTTCAGAGGTCCATCCAGAGGTCTGATATAATGGGAGGGTGTTTGGAACATCGGGGCTAGCAGAATTTTTTTGGATGTCGTATTTTTCTGGCATATGTGACAGCTTCTACAAATGACATACAAAAAGAATATTAGACCAACAAACATTAATATTCCAAAACAATGCCTCCTAGGGAGGAGGCCACACCATAGGAAGGGAAGGCACATTGTAGCCATCCAAAAAAAAAAATCCCTGGCATGCCTGGTCATATTTTTTAAATCAATTTAACTATAGTTTTTCCTCCCTCTTCCATATTATTTGGATCTGGTGATACTGTTGATTAGAATAACTAAACACCTAAACTAGTTCATGGTCCTTAATCCTCAATTCCTCCTTTGGCCATCCAGTTTCTATATGAACAACTTCATGAGGCTTATTTCACTTTACCTCAAGGAAAGATTGATCTTTGATATCCAGATTACTACAAGTTTAGTCAGCTGTTTATCTGTCCTGGAGCTAGTAGCACTATAGTCCCCAATGTGGTCATAATGTACCTTCTTAGCAAGGGAGTGTGGCTCTCTGGCATTATCAAAAAAGGACGTGAAAGATAATCAAGTCTCCCCATATGCACCCCAGTGGCTGAGAGAAACACCTAGTCATAAGTTTTCTGGAGACACCTCTAACTGTTAGGTTGTGTTTGGATAGTTGGCCAGGAGTGGAAAGGAGTCCAGAAAAGGTGGCTCTGGTGTTAAAGAAATCAACCGGTTTTCCTTCTATATCCAGAGTTACATGAGGTTTTGGGTTTCTGATAGACAGTTGATTTAGGGGAGCCCCTGTAAAGAGTCCTGGGCCCCGTCAGTCCCAGGGGATATTAGTTATCTAAGCCCTCAAAGATAGAGGTCCCTACGAAGGGCCATATTTCATTCTTTCTCATTGCCACGTAGTATTCCATTGTGTATATAAACCACAATTTCTTTTTTTTTTTTTCAACGTTTATTTATTTTTGGGACAGAGAGAGACAGAGCATGAACGGGGGAGGGGCAGAGAGAGAGGGAGACACAGAATCAGAAACAGGCTCCAGGCTCCGAGCCATCAGCCCAGAGCCTGACGCGGGGCTCGAACTCACGGACCGCGAGATCGTGACCTGGCTGAAGTCGGACGCTTAACCGACTGCGCCACCCAGGCGCCCCAAACCACAATTTCTTTATCCACTCATCAGCTGATGGACATTGAGGCTCTTTCCATGGGTGGGTGATGGGTATTGAGGAGGGCACCTTTTGGGATGAGCACTGGGTGTTGTATGGAAACCAATTTGACAATAAATTTCATATTAAAAAAAAAAAAAGAGGTCCCTGAGGGCATTCAGATGTCTAGTGATTGTCTCCACCCGAGGGGCATAGTTCACGGGGTTTCCACTTCATTTGTCCCCTCTGAGGACGTTCTCATTTCCAGTGTTCTTAAGGGCCGTAGAAATGGCACTTAGTGCCAGGACCTCGGGAAGTCCGGTCTGACATAGTATGTAGGGCAGCAACTAAGGCCTCACATTTTTTTCTTAAACCACCTTTCCTGTTCCTTACTCTCCTCTTGATCTTGGTTGTAATATACCCAACTGGCAACTCGTAAGAGCTTTCCCGGGGTCCCTTCAGGGCCAACAACCAATTTTTGCAGTTTTCTCCAAATATCTGGGGCCATTTGAGTGATACATTTGTCTTTCAGAATCGTCTCACCCTCAGGGATGTTAGGGGAGATAGCCACATATTTAATGAGAGCCTCCTTTAACCTTTCCAGGAAGGCCCCCCGGGGTTTCATCCTGTGTCTGTAACATAGTGGCTAATTTAGTGTCATGTAAAGGTTTAACCCTAGACCTCCTTAATTTTTCCAAAACATAAGCTTGGAAGTGGCAGTGATACCATTCCCCAGTGGGACGGTTATAGTCCCAATTAGGATCTTGGGGTAGAACTGCCTGAGCTCCGGTAGGGAGCTGGAAGTTCCCTATAGGACCTCCAGTCCCATGGTAATTAATGAGTTGCTCATCTCCGTACCTCTCAGCCACTGCCAGAACATTTCTGTCTCATTAAGAGTCTGATTCGGGGCGCCTGGGTGGCGCAGTCGGTTAAGCGTCCGACTTCAGCCAGGTCACGATCTCGCGGTCCGTGAGTTCGAGCCC
>NW_024412396.1:13009738-13012332 GCF_014898765.1 Herpailurus yagouaroundi | reverse complement strand
AAAATAAATAAACGTTAAAAAAAAAATTAAAAAAAAAAAAAAGAGTCTGATTCAACAAAAGCATTATATCTTTCCAGGTCAACTCAAAAACATATGTAATATTCTGAAAAGCCTCTATATACTTATCTGGATCAAAAAATTTACCTAGACCTCCTTTTATCTGTTTTAAATCTTGTCATGAAAAAGGTACTTAAATCTTGTAAAGTAAAAGGTCTCTCCTTCTGGTATTCTAGCTTCTCTTAAGTGAAGCATGCCTGTTACATTATGGGAGGGCTTGGATAAGGGGGCAGCAGGAAGCTGAATTGCACTTTTTATACAGATTGAGGACCCGAGGAGGAGGTGGAGGTGGAGACTTCTCTTCCTCCTTCTCTAGGTCTGCTTTCTTTGGATACAGGTAAGGGGCCCTTAATTGTTTTCCTGCTTGATTGCTGGGTTTTAGAAAGCGTTGTCATTAAATCCGGATTGACCTTACATTGCTTATTTATATCTTGATTTTTTTCTTAAGGCCCAAAACACTGAACATAGGGGACTTCTCCCCATTTCCCCTCAAATTTGCAAAAAAAGTCCAATTGTAGGATAATATTATAATTGACATTTCCCTCTGGCAGCCACATTTCCTCCACCAGTGTGTACTGGGGCCAAGCCTTTGTGCAAAAGAAAATGAGTCACTTTTTCTTTAGGGTTTGTAGATCACAATGCATTTCAAAGGAGTACTGGCCTTTGTTGGGGAGTTACCCATTTATAGGAAGAAGAAGGAAAAGGCGTCCCTTATCTCAATTTCCTATAACTGGCCAGGAGAAACCTCATCTCCTGGCCCTGCGTTTTGGCTGGCTATGCGACTGGCAGCCAAAAGCCCTGGTAGTCTTGTGAGGTGCTGGGAGTAGTCACTGTTACCCAGGCTTGACCCTACCTCTGAGAGCTGACCTGGTCTTCCCCAATTTCTCATACCCCAATGTTGTCTGACCAAGCAAGACTCCCCTGGTTGTAGAAGAATGCATTAATTTTATTTTGGCCCCAAAGTAATTTACATCCCAATTTTTTCAGAATGCATCCTAAAGGAGTATTGACCTTGGTTGGGGAATTGCCCATTAATTTTTTTTTTTTTTTTTTTTAAGTAACCTCTGCATCCAGCATGGGGTTTGAACTCACAACCCCGAGATCAAGAGTCACATGCTCCACTGACTGAGCTAGCCAGGTGCCCCAACGTTTTTCAAGGTAGAAGATGATAACCTGGCCTCCCCCACCTTCCGCCAAACTTGTTTAGTTGTGTTATACCTTTGGTTCATCCAGGTGATAATCGATGGGTAACCTAAGTTAGGGACTGTAAGGAAAGGAATGAGTTAGCAAGGACACTGGAATCATTCAATGGTTAGGGAGAAGATTATAGATCTTGTTCAGGTGAAGGTAGAGGCAGAGAGAGTATCTAGGATAATTCCTATATTCCTTGCTTTGTCACTAACTTTTAAAATTGCCTTCTGGGGAGCCTGGGTGGCTCAGTTGGTTGAGCATCTGACTTCAGCTCAGGTCATGATCTCACTGCTAGTGGGTTTGAGCCCTGCGTCGGGCTCTGTGCTGACAGCTCAGAACCTGGAGCCTGCTTCGGAATCTGTGCCTCACTCTCTCTCTGTCCCTCTCCCGCTCGCCCTCTGTCTCTTTCTCTCAAAAATAAATAGATGTTAAAACAAAAATTTTACAATTGCCTTCTGATTGGGCCAAGGTCACTGTCATTCCTTTTTTACTCAGTCTACAGAGCATGAAAAATGAGTCATTTGGTCTTCTCTTTTACTCATTCCATAATGCAAGAACCAGTTTGGTAACCAACATGAATCATTAGATTATCCTTTAATTGACTTTGGGATATTTACAAAAAAGGATCTACTTTCAAAGGATAAGATTTACCCCCCAGTAAGGATTTACAAGAGAACATGCCCAAGTTCTGCCCTCTTCTTTATTTTTATTTTATTTTATTTTTTTAATTTTTTTTTCAACGTTTATTTATTTTTGGGACAGAGAGAGACAGAGCATGAACGGGCGAGGGGCAGAGAGAGAGGGAGACACAGAATCGGAAACAGGCTCCAGGCTCTGAGCCATCAGCCCAGAGCCCGACGCGGGGCTCGAACTCACGGACCGCAAGATCGTGACCTGGCTGAAGTCGGACGCTTAACCGACTGCGCCACCCAGGCGCCCCAACTGCCCTCTTCTTTAAAATGTTTGCTTTTATCTGGAACTAGGAAAACATTTCATAGTTGGAAAAAATTTGGTGCCAACTCAGTCTTTAACTGAGCTATTATGTTTGGTATTTCGAAGAGGCTTGGGCCTTTTGTGTTTTTAAAACCTCTGGTTCAGGCACTTTCTTCTGTCTGTAATGTCTCCACATGTTTCCCTCCTTCCCATTTCCAACTTCAGGCTGGGGAATACAATATACTCTTTGAGGCCCAGGACAAATATTGTCCCTTCTGCCTTCTTGGCACCCTCACATTGCAGGCAGGGAAAACTGCCTCTTCTGGACTGTTTTCTCCAGTTGACTGTGTGCCCTTTTAACAGAGGCTCCACATGCCCATCTTTGAGTTGCCATTATTATTATTATTATTATT
>NW_024412396.1:12999205-13009338 GCF_014898765.1 Herpailurus yagouaroundi | reverse complement strand
GTTTATTTGTTTTTGGGACAGAGAGAGACAGAGCATGAACGGGGGAGGGGCAGAGAGAGAGGGAGACACAGAATCGGAAACAGGCTCCAGGCTCCGAGCCATCAGCCCAGAGCCCGACGCGGGGCTCGAACTCACAGACCGCGAGATCGTGACCTGGCTGAAGTCGGACGCTTAACCGACTGTGCCACCCAGGCGCCCCTATAATGTTTATTTTTGACAGAGAGAGAGAGACAGAGCACGAGTGGGAGAGGGGCAGAGAGAGAGGGAGACACAGAATCTGAAGCAGGTTCCAGGCTCTGAGCTGTTGGCACAGACCCAGATGCGGGGCTCAAACTCACGAGCTGTGAGATCATGACCTGAGCTGAAGTCGGACCTCAACCGACTGAGCCACCCATGCGCCCTGGAGATAGAAGTTTATTGAATACGCTGCAAGGGAGCAGTGGGCAGGACAGCACAAAGGAGAGACTAGTCTGCCTCAGTTGCCATTATTCACATACCTGCATACAGCATAATATTCATTCATTTAAGGTGTATAGAACTGAGAAATGTATTGACCAGTGTTCTATCTGCCTGGGAAGGTTGGAACCCAGAGCCTACCCTGAGGAGGCTACACGTGGGTGCCCAACCTGGGGGCAGGACCCCCTGGCACCTGGCAGTAGCAAGAGGTGGACATCAGGGAGGACTGACAGGAAAGCAGGATGGGCCTGGGGTTCAGGGCCAGGACTATTGGAAGGCCTGGAGCGACAACGTAGGCAGGGACCAAGACAGGGATTTGGCATGGAGTTGGGAGAGGGTGAGAAAAAAGGGGCCACTGGGATGGCTTAGGAGGGGACTTAGGGACCAGAGCTAAGGCATTACCCAAAATGTGAGAAAAAAATCAAGCGACCAGCCAAATTGTTAGCACAGACTGCAGCTGTCACTACATTGTTGAAGAACGGGGAATCATTACATTTGAGAAGGAAAACTTAAGCTGGGCCTAGAAGAACATGATTTGGACATTTAGAGGTATGTGGAAAAGAAATCCCAGGCAGAAGGGTGGTAACACGTAGTGTTTATAAATGGAGAGGCCATTTGTGAGTGTGGGACCAGCAGCAGGTGTGGGGGCTACAGGACCCAGGACGGTGCAGTCCAACTATGGAAATTCAGGAAAGCGTGGCAAAGGAGTCTGTGCCAAACACAGAAGGAAAGAAGAGGACCCCTATGCTTTCTGAGCAGAAACAAGAGTGATGAGGACAGCCATGTGTTGGGGAGATGGTGTGAGTGGTTGATTGAAGCCTGGGAGTCCTGGTGTCCTGGAATTGCCAGGAGACTTAGATAATCAAGTGAGAGCCGAGGCAACTCCAATCTTAGTTGGTGTGTGCGAAACCACCATATACGCAGTTCCCATCTTCCTGGAACATAGGATTTATTTGGGAGATTTGGGGGGAAAATACTTTTATATGGAAACAAATGCAGCTATACAGTCTTGGGGTAGAATGCAGATTTAGAATGAGGTTTCAAATAAATGTTGTGCCAGTTGTTCTGGATGATCCCTCCCTCACCTCTAGGGAGAACTTGTTGCCCTGCACCTCATGGGCACCTCAGTAGTGAAGGTTGGGAGGGCCTGTGAGACATTCTTCATGGGCTGCTGGGAGAGTTAAGGAGCCTCACAGACTTGGGATGGCCGCGCCTGAAGGTCAGCGGCTGGCACTGACTGGGCAACAGGACCAGGAATCCCTCCCTATTTTGTGTCAACTTTTCTCCCGCTGTCATTGGGGGGGCACTCCACTGAAAGGAAGAAGAGGAAACTCTCCACTTCCGAAATCACCTACTGGTGTCGTTTTCACACTAAAACACTTCTTGTGTTAGAGGAATGGAAGTTTTTAGGTATCTCAAATTCCTGTTACTCAAGACTTACACATGTGGACCTAGAAGTAGACGTGGGAAGGATTGTTTGTGTAAACAGGTGTAGCCAAGGAGTCACATGGATGCTAACTTTGAGGTTTTTCCCAGATTACTTAGAGACTTAGAACAAAATGGCTGCAGTGAAGTAGTTAAAATGAGAATAATCTGAAGGACATATACTTACTTTACTCTTATTTTTCTAAAAACGTCAAGCTTTCTGCCCTCTTCCTCTACTATATAAATGATCACAATAGTGTTACCTGCTTGTCAGGAAAGCTGAAGAATATAGAATCAACAGAAGTAAAAAGTGGCCTCTACCTTCTCCCTGAAGTCTTCCTTCTGTCAGGGTTAGCTGACAGAAGCTGTAATTGTTGTGTATTTTTTAAGGACACACTCTGGGACTACTTGGGCTACCAGGTAATTTTCCAGCTTCTGGGAGACTGCAGGGAACATAGTAGACAAGGTTGTAGTCCTTCTAGATTTTTCCCTTTACAAACATGCATCCATTCAACAAATATTCGAGCACCTCTTTGTTTGAGACATTGTTCCAGGCATTAGGGTACCTCTATGTCCAATCAGGCATGTATCCTGTTCTGCAAGCCTTTCTCCTTATTTGTACCTCTTAGGCATCATTCCATTTTGGTCCAAAATGGACTGACTCATTCCTTTCAAGAGCTAGTCTATTGTATGAATGTGTCATAATTTGTCTAATCTTCTATATGAGCACATTTACACTTGTGACCTAGTTTTTCACTGTTACAAACATAATAACGGGGATATTTTCATGTTCTTAGTGGCTACTGTGAGCCACCCCTCCTCCTAGGCAAAGATGGTCTGGTAAGCCATGACTGTAGGTTGGATGCCAAGCCCTGGGCCTGGCTTTTTAAAAAGGGCCACCAGATTTCCTGAATAGTGGTGACCTGGGAGGAGCCACAGGGTTGGCCAGAGGCCCAAGTGAAGAGGCAGCTTTTTGTGAAGGAGTTTTTGGGCGAAATGCCACTGAGAGATGTGACATCCCACCTATCTTCTTGCCTACCTCAGAGCAGCTACAAAAGTCCCTGTGTTCTCTGTGTGCCTGGATTCCTGGTGGAAGCTGCTGGATGGGCTGGTGTCTTAGCTGGCACCTGTGGAACCTCAGTCAGTCTGGCAGGCACATGCTGGGTCCCGTAAACAATGCTTATGGACATTTGCCCCTCCTTGTGGCTTTATTTCCTTAGGCCAAATTCCCACGTGTGAAATTTCTGGTTCTCACATAGGTTGCCAAATCACCCTCTTTTGAAGGTTGGTAACAATTTACACCCTCATTAACGGTGACTAAAGTTCATCTCTCACCCCCCCCCCCCAACCCCGACCCATGATAACAATGGCTATTTATCAGTCTTTTTGACTCTTGTCACTCTGGGAGAGTGAAAATGGCATCTAATCGTTGCTTTAAGTTGAATTTCTTTAATTGTTGCTGATGTCAAGCATCTTTTAATGTTAGTAGGTTCTATTTCTTCTGTGAAATGCTTTTTCTTTTGCTGTTTTAAAAAAATATAGTTTATCTTTTATTAAAAACATTTTAAAATAATTTTTTTAATGTTTATTTATATTTGAGAGAGAGACAAAGTGCGAGCAGGGGAGGGGCGGAGAGATAGGGGGAGACACAGAATCTGAAGCAGGCTTCAGCTTTCGTTTCTTTTCTATAACTTCCTCCAGTTTCTTCTGTAATGTAATCACGTTTAATGTATTTTTCGATTATTTGTATTTGAAATCAAGCATTATAAAGATATTAAGTCATAATATGCAAAGTTTGAAACAATGAAAATCCTCCCAAATTAAAAAATAATCAAGAATCATATATTCTAGAAAAAGTTGGCTTAGTCAACTCCATTTAAGTATTGCTACAGTCTGTCTTGAATTAATGTTTTAAATTATATAAAGTCTTTAGGAACACATACCCTGCATAAAATCCAACAGCCCTGTATCCTATATCACATTTTATTTCTTTAAAAAAGGAATATCTTGGGGCGCCTGGGTGGCGCAGTCGGTTAAGCGTCCGACTTCAGCCAGGTCACGATCTCGCGGTCCGTGAGTTCGAGCCCCGCGTCGGGCTCTGGGCTGATGGCTCGCAGCCCGGAGCCTGCTTCCGATTCTGTGTCTCCCTCTCTCTCTGCCCCTCCCCCGTTCATGCTCTGTCTCTCTCTGTCCCCAAAATAAATAAACATTAAAAAAAAATTAAAAAAAAAATAAAAAAGGAATATCTTATCAATCTTTTAAACTCTTCTTATTTTTGAATTTTGTGAGAAAGCTTTATTTTTTTCCCTTCCTCTGCTTATCTAAAGACTTTGAAATGACTCTGACATGTCTTCAGAATGTGTTAATACTGGTTGAACTTCTGTATTAATAGGCAACCAGCATAAATATTTATTTTGGCAGCATATCAGGGATACCAAAGATTCCTAGAACTTCTTAGGGCGATGTCAGATAATCCAGCTTATATTGTACAAATAATTTATAAAATTATAATGAAATAACATATAATGTGACATAATAATACAAGGCAGCTGCTTCTAAATCCCTGGCCTATGTGATATATGTTCCAAATGGGATTGAAATTCAGCAGGCGGAAGCTCAGAATTCTAGTGTTAATGACAGAAAACACCAATTAGCTTTAATGAGCAGATGTGCATTTTAAGCATAGTTGGAAACCACATCCACCTTGTCCAGTTTTGGACAAGCTCTTCTAGGACCTTAAGTTTATCATGTTTGTATTAAATAGCAGTATATATATACATATATATATGTGAATATATGTGTATATATATACACATATATACACATATATATATAGAGTATACTGTATATATATTTAATATATATACAGTATATATATTAAATAGTTGTATATATGTACATATATATGTACATATATACATATATATACATATACATATACATATACATATACATATACATATATGTACACACAGTATTAAATGGTCTGTATATAAATAGACTTTATATAATTTAAAACATTAATTCAAGACAGAGACTGTAGCAATACTTGTAGCAATACTTAAATGGAGTTGACTAAGCCAACTATTTCTAGAATACATGATTCTTGATTATTTTTTAATTTGGGAGGATTTTCACTGTTTCTAACTTTGCATTTAGTATGACTTAATATCTTTATAATGCTCAGTAATGAATAGCACAGTCCAAAGCCTATCTGATATAATATTCAGAGTCACAGAAGGGAAGTTATTTTACTTTACCAATTGATTATTCTGTTCAATCTTGTCTCATAGGTGAACTACTGATCAGTTCAAATATCTTCCTAAGTAGCCAAATCTCCTGCAGGGGAATTTTAGACTTTAAAAGTATAGCATCCTAAAACTGTTGATCACGTATCAAAATGATTCATTGAACAGCAAAGTTTTTAGTTATGTTATTTTGTATTCTATATTTGCTCCCTCGGAGGTTATTTTAAAGGCTACAAAGAATGCTACAGCAGGAATGGCCTGCTATTTGTTTGAGATTTAAAGGAGACTAAGTATGAAATCACTATTGTGTTTGTACTTGGAAATTAGTCAGAATGAGTTAGAGGAGGTGGGATCTGTTGACGTGAGACTTGTTTAAGTGGGTCCTCTTGTTTATAAGCATTTGCTAATGGGACAGGCAGGTCGGCAAACAATGATCTCCAGAAGGGTACATTTGGCCCTTGTCCTTCGGTCTACCTGTAGGATCCCACCCTTCCAGCCAGACACTGCTCCCTGCCTTCCTCTCTTCACAGCAGCTTCGGGGCCTCAGCCTCCTCAGCCTTCTCCACAGCCCAGCCTTGTTGCCTCCTTGTTTCCTTGCATACTCAGCTTTGGCCTTCTCAACACTCAGCTTCCTCAGTTCTCATCTCCTTTCATTCTGCATCTCCCGCCCCAAGCCCCCTTCCTCGGCTGCTCTGGTCATATGGATGAACTCTGTTCATTTACTTCTGATGGGAGGGGAGCAAGATCATGCCACCTTTCTAGTCCACAGGTCTGTGGATCTGCATGTGGGGGGCATACCTTTGCAAGGGGGAGCAAGTTTTCATTTCTGAGGACCTGAGGTCAGGGTGGGGACTGATGGTGCTGACAATAAAGTGTGGTGGGGAAAATTCACTTCCTTCCATATCTCCCAGGAAACTACTGATACCACTGGTATCTGGACTACATGTCGGCCAATATCAGGGTTCCTGATCTACCAATGCCACCTCACTTGCTTGTTGCATTTCCCAGAAGTTTCTTAATAGTCAGTCACCTGGTGCCAAACACAATGGGAGTATTAGAAAGCAGGCCTCAGCGCCTAGCGCTTAGTAACCATTCAATAAGGATTTGTTACATGCATGTATGAATGAATACAGGGGTTAGATCGACTCTTCTGTAGCTCCTTTGTTTGGAATCAAATTACAATACTTGACATATTTAGGGGCACTTGGGTGGCTCAGTTGGTTAAGCCTCTGATTCTTGATTTCAGCTCAGGTCATGATCTCATGGTTTGTGAGTTCAAGCCCCACACCAGGCTCTGCACTGACAGCAAGGAGCCTGCTTGAGAGTCTCTCTCTTCCTCTTTCTGCCCCTCCCCCACTCATATTTGCAAGTATGCTCTCTTTCAAAATAAATAAAATTAAACTTAAAAAAGTTACTTGCCATAGTCATATTTTAACAAATTGATAAGGTGTATTTACCTTGTGAAACAGAATAAAGGAAACCTCATTTAATATGGAGCTGGGAGGCCAGAAGATTCATGGCATCAAGCCCTGCATTGGGTTCCGCGCTGACGGCACGGAACCTGCTTAGGATTCTCTCTCTTCCTTTCTCCCTCTCCCTGTCTCTCTCTCCCTCAAAATAACTTTTAAAAATGCTAACTATTTTAAAACTAACTATTTTAAAAATAACTAACTTTTAAAAATGCACAAAAGTTTTACCAAGCATTTACTGTGTTTTGAGACATTGCGTGACATGTTTAGAGGGTTTTCCTTAGTTTTTGTACTCAAATTGACTAGCCTTGGTCGGGTCCTTTCCTCCAACACCAAGCCACTGCATCAGCACTTTCTCTACCCTAGGAACAAGATCTCAACCCTGCTACCAGAGCCAATCTGCTTTTCACCTTGTCTTTCTCCTTCACCCACAAACATCCTCTTCGTTCCTCCTGGAATAGCTCAAACTTCAAAGGCTCTGCCCAGCCCCTGAAGGAGAGACTTGGGCAAAGAACCCCAAGGTTACTGTGGCTGCTGGTCCATGCATATCACAAAAACCTAGTGGGCCATTATGTGTTTTCTTGTCTCCTTGGCTGGGCCAGGAACTCCTTAAGTGCTGGCTCTGTGTGACCCGCCCTACCACTCCCAGGACCCCTGGCAAAGGGAGACACACTTACTACAGTTAAACTTTATTATAACATTCTTTCCAAGGGACATAAGGACATGTTTCTTATTAGACCATAAACTCCGAGGGCAGAGGTCATGTCATATTGGTCTTTCTGTAACCCAGCACTGGCGTAGCCAGCATATTGTGGGCATAGAGTAGTGGGAGGTAAGTGAATGGATTGGTGAAAATTTACAGGAGGTAAACAACATACATGGGATAGTTTCCTGAAAGCCTGTCATTCTTTTCTCATAAATTAAAAGTATTTTCAGGGGCACTTGGGTGGCTCAGTCGGTTAAGCGGTTAAGCGTCTGACTTCAGCTCAGGCCATGTTCTCACGGTCCATGGGTTTGAGCCCCGCATCAGGTCTGTGTTGACAGCTCAGCGCCTGGAACCTGCATCGAATTCTGTGTCTGCCCTCTCTCTTTGCCCCTCCCCTGCTCATGCTCTGTCTCTCAAAAATAAATGTTAAAAAAAATAAATAAATAAAAGCACTTTCAGCACGAAAGTTGTCTTGGAAAATAAAAGTATTTTCAGGATGAAAGTTTTCTTGGAACTCAAGTACATGATTAATAAGCAGGAATAGCCAGTGGTTGCTGGTAAGCCAAGCCGGGGTGAGAGTAGTCAGCTTGTTATATTGATAGAGTGAAGCTGTGTGTGGATTTTTAAAATGGCAGATCTTACCAAAAAAAAGCAGACCTGAGATACTTGGAAGAGTGACTCCATATTACTTAGGGATAGAATTCAGGGGTGGGGAGATGAGAAAGGAATTAAAACTGGTTCAAGGTTTCTGGGCTGGAGATTGAAGTGGTTTTTGCCATTAACAGAGAGAAGAATGTGAGATAAGAAAGAAGGTGCACGATTAGTTTGGGCTTGAATATGTCTCTGAACTCCAGCGTCCATAATTATTAAATAGGGGTTATGCTTGCTCTTTCTGAGGAAATGAGATAATGTGAAAGCACTTTGAAATTTGAAAAGGGAAGGACTAGACAATTATGTTAATGATAACCTTTATTATGATTTTAATTATACTTAGATATATTCTTTTTTTTTTAATGTTTATTTATTTTTGAGAGGGAGGAGGGGCTAAGAGAGAAGGGGACAGGATTTGAAGCAGGCTCTAGGCTGAGAGCAGAGAGCCCAATAGGGGACTTGAACATGCAAATCATGAGATCATGATCTCAGCCAAAGTCAGATGCTTAACTGACTGAGCCGCCCAGGGGCCCCATGGCTGCTGTTTATTAAGGCTTTAGATCTGATCCCCCAGCTCACTGTCTTCACCTGTATCTTTAAGCTCATAAACTTAGCTCACACCTGTCCCATCTGAAAATCAAACCAAACAAAACCCCTAGCTACCATCCTATCTCTTTCTCTTCACAAGCTTCCTGCAAAGATAAATCTGATTAGCTCACTTCTCTTCTTACCTCCCTACTCCCTCTCTAATCCGGTTTTTGCCCTTATCACTCCACAATGAATGAGTCATCAATTGAGCCCCATGTGGACAAAACAAATTGGCACTTCCCTTCCAACTTTTGGTTGATCTCCCTGAGCCACTTGATCTCCTGGCTGTCCCTTCTTTTCTTGGCTTCTCACACAGGTCTCCCCTCCTTACTATCAAATCTCAGCTCCTCTTGAGTGCCCTTTATTGGCTCCCTTTGGACTCATCCCCTAAATGCCAGAGTCCCTGGGTTTATTCTGTACTCTGTTCTTTCCATTCTCTGTGCTTTCCCTGGGTGACCTCATCTACAACCACAGCTGCAGTTACTAGGGACTTATTGAAAATTCACATGCCTGTTCAGACTTCTCTTCTGACTTCTGGGCCCATAGGCCTACATGCCTCTGGACAACTCCATTTAAATGTCCCTCAGGTACCTCAGCCTCAGTGTCACCTTAACAGAATTCATGTCTTTTCAGTCAGATGTCTTCCCCTGGATTCTTTGTGAATATTGTCATCATCCAGGATCCCAGCTTCTTTCCCCCATTTCTAGTCAGTTATGAATAATAGCAAGATGAGGGAATTTTTGTTCCCTAGAATCCCAGAGAAGTTGAGGGATGCAGATTGGCTTGATAGGGCTGTACGCCCAAGGAGAAGCAGCGGATTGAGGAGCTACACATACAATGGAGAGAACCAGGTGGTAGGAATGGCATATTGGGAGCTGGCCCAGTGAGGGAAGGGTAGCTATGGGTGATGCTTCCAATCCTGGGTAACCTTAACTGAGCATCAGTGGGTGCTGAGGTATTTGGAGCTCTGGAAGAAAAAGGAACAAAGCTGGAACGTACCCAAACAGATCTGAAAAGAAATACTTCAGAGAGGAATGGGGACACAGAGAAGCCCAACACAGTAAGACTTGGAAATGGGAGGGCCAAGTGTACTTCAATTTCTCAAGGGTAAGAAGCCCCTGAGTGAGTATGGGTTATAGATGTTCATTTCATTTACAGGTTCTACCTCCAACCTGATCTTCTTTTTCTTAGTATCCTCTAGGCTACTGCACACCCCCAACTCTTGTTTCATCTTATCAAGCTGTTGTCTCTTTTAACTTTTGTATGTTAAGGTAAAAATTCCTTTGCTTCTTACACAAGGCCCTTCAGGATATGGTCCCCGTTTACCATGTAGCCCCATCTCTTGCTCCTGACTACACAGTCTTTTTGCTTCAGCCACATGAAAGTTTTTCCAGCCCTTTAAAGGCATCACACCTCCATATAGCGGTTCCATGTGCCTTTTGGAATATCTGTCTTACCCTCTCCTCCCTAAACTCATTCATTCTGCCACTTCTACTTTTCCCTCAAGCACCATCTCAGAAGCCTTTTATAACCCCAATCTGATTTTCTCTGGCCTATCATGGCATTCTACACATAAAAAAAAAAAAAAAA
>NW_024412396.1:12887726-12994205 GCF_014898765.1 Herpailurus yagouaroundi | reverse complement strand
GGCCACGGCTGGGCCAATGAGCGCCGGCCGGGCGGGGCTCGCCGCCGGCTGCCTGGGCGCGCGCGGGGCTGGGCGTGCCAGCGGGTGACGCGCCTGGCCGGCCGGGCCAATGGGCTCGCGGTGGCGGGCGGGCGGGCCTCGCGGCCGGGGGCTGTAGGACGCTAACCGGAGGCCGGCCGGACAGACTGACGTTCGGCTTCAACGAGGAAGGCGCGTGGCGGGGATGGCGCTGGCGCGGGCCTGGAAGCAAATGTCCTGGTTCTACTACCAGTATCTGCTGGTCACGGCGCTCTACATGCTGGAGCCCTGGGAGCGGACTGTGTTCAGTATCCTGCCCAGGCCGCGGGCGCGGGGGCCGGGGGGCGGGGGAGCGGAGCCGGGCGGCATCCTCCTGGGCCCAGGCGCCGGGGTGGGGGCGGAGAGGCGGCTGTGCGGGGACGGCGCGCGCGCGGACTCGCTTCTTCGCTGCGGGCGAGCGGGGCGGAGGTCTCGGGGCCCAAGGGCGGCGGGCGTGCGGCTGGGGAGGGTGGGGGGGCTACATCCCTTGATCCGGGGTCGCCGGTGAGTCGCGTTGCCGAGGTAGAAGCGGCTTTATTACTGGAGGAAATCCCCTAGGGCGATGTCTAACCCGGTGCGTCCTCGCCGGCACTTCGGTCGCGCCTGCCTTTGGTTTCGTCCCCTTTGCTCTGGGAGGCAGGGACCGTGGAAGTGGAGCAAATCGCTCCTGGCTTTGGACGCCTTTGACCTTTAACTGTCCCTGAGTTAGCTGACTTTGGTCCTAATGAGAATGCTAACCAGTTTACTAGACTTTTAAAATCATGTGAGTTTGTGTTTGTGACACCCCAATAGTTTTTTAAAAGCAGTTTGTTGTAGCTTTTTGGTCTCCAGGATGGGGAGTTTAAAAAGTGTTTTATTCATTAAGTTGCTGTTTTCACAGTCGAGCCCAGAAAGGAATTTGTGGTTAGTTGTAAATAGTGTTTGAAACTGTGTTTTCATAGATAGCTAATAAATACTTGTTAAAGACTATTGAATGGTCACTTGGAGCCAAGCAACTGTGCTGAGCGTTTTGCCTGTATCTTAATCCATCTAACTTTCATAACAACCTCACTTAATAAGCAAAGTTGTGTAAATAGGCTTTCTGAAGCCTGTGATGTTTGTGTTTTCATTTGCAGAATATAGTAATAATGAGCTGTAACTTTTTTTTTTGTTTTAAATTTGGGGGCCAAATATAAAAAATATTTCACATAACGTACTTCATACGGGGTTTCTCTTTTTTTGTTTAATTGAAGTATAGTTAACACAACGCTACACTAGTTTTATGTGTACAACAGAGTGATTTGACAACTCTGTACATTACACGGGCTCCTTTTCAATGTGGTTTAGTTTGGAGTAGCTTGAGAACAGCTTTGCAAATGCATTGTTGCATTCTGGTGAGTGACTGAGATCATTTCCTTCCAAGCATTAATTAGTGTGCTTATTTGTGTTGAACTAGCATAAGGTTGTACTCAGAGCTGTTTTTTGTTTCAACACTTTGGAGGACTTTTAAGCTGCTTACAAGAAAAATTATTTATTTTTATTATTGTTTCTTTCCAAAGCTTTCCAGCACTTAAGAACCATATTTTTGGATTTAAAGTCTGATTGTAAAGTGTGCTCTGATTTCCTGCACCATTTATTTGTAGCTGCAGTTTAGTCTTACTCTAAGTTCTATAGGTTAGAGATCAAGTCACCCGTGTAAAAGGTATACTAAGTATAGAAGCACAGACTTTTTGACTCGGTTAAAATCATCTTTAAAAAAATTTTTTTTTTATTTTTAAGGTTTATCTATTTATTTACTTAAGTAATGTCTACATCCAACATGGGGCTTGAACTCACACCCTGAGATCAAGAGCCACATTCTCTTCCAACTGAGTCAGGTAGGTGCCCCTCAGTTAAAATCAGGGGCTCCTGGGTGGCTCAGTGGGTTGAGCGTCTGACTTCGCTCAGGTCATGATCTCACAGCTTGTGAGTTCGAGCCCTGCGTCAGGCTCTGTGCTGACAGCTCAGAGCCTGGAACCTGCTTTAGATTCTGTGTCTCCCTCTCTCTCTGCTCCTAACCCACTCGCATTCTGTCTCTATCTCTCTCAAAAATAAATAGACATTAAAGAAATTTTTTTTTAAAAAAGAGCCACATTCTCTTCCAACTGAGTCAGCTAGTTTCCTTACTTAGATAATTTCAAAAACCCTCATATTCAACTGGGATTGACCTTCCAATTTACAACAACCATTAACTTCTAGCTATTTCATTTCAGAGAAATAGAGAAGCAAATTCAGATGTTTAAGGATGCCTCTAGAGAAATAGAGGTGCCCCTCAGTTAAAATCAATTTAAAAGTGAATTTAGGATTGCCTGAGTGGCTCAGTCGGTTAAGGGCCCCACTCTTGATTGTAGCTCAGATCCTGATCTCACTGGTTTGTTCGACTGAACCCCCGTGTTGAGCTCTATGTTGACAGTGGTGGTGAGCCTCCTTGACATACTCTCTTTCTCTCTCTCTCAAAAATAACCATTTAAAAAAAAGTGAATTTAAACAATGTTGCACTAAATCGACACTCTTTAAGTAGGAGGTTGAATGTAGAGCTCACTGTCAGGGTCCATCAAAAGTTTTACTCTTAAAAGCTTTTGCTTGGATACATGCTACAGTGTCAATGGTATTAAGGTTTTCCTCTTATATTGCAATAGTAATAGTGTCCTGTAAATAAACCAGATGATGGCTCTTTGGGAGGGGGGTGGTGGCATAAATTATGAAATGAAATATAATGCGTCTGTAGATTTTTGACTTCTCATTGGTTTTTGTGACCAAGGGTTTTGTTTTTAAAAAACTAGTGAGAACTGCAACAAACTAGCATCGGGGCTGTAGAACACTATGGCTTTAAATCTAAGATTAAAAAGATATTATTTCAAAGTTCACATTATTGAATTAACCAAGGTGGATATGTAATACTTTTGACATATGCCAGTCTTAAATTACTATCAGCTGTTGTGCTTCTATTCCAGTTGAACTTCTAGAGTAAAGTCAGGCATTTAATTATTGTATACGATTTTGGAACATTGATTTGAAATTGAATCTTCATTCTAGGGCGGAGGAAGAAACTGAATGAGGAAGCTGGATTCCCCCCCAGTTATTAGGAGCTTTAATTACTGTGAAGTAGTTTGAATTTCTTAAGTTCATCAATAATTAGTAAGTTTCATATAGAACAGTTTTGTAGCCAGTTACATGGTTTTGAAAAGAGACATACTTTCTTAAAAATTGCATCGAATCCAGTCATTGCTGCTAGCAAACTACAATTTCATGTAAGAAATTTGTCTCGCTGTCTGAAAAATGGTCTCTGAGTTAGAAGTCCTAACTAAAGACTCTAGAAGAAGGTAATTACACTAGTTTACATGTCACTGCTGTAATTCCTTTAATAAATTGAAGTTGTCCCTGTTTTAGGGAAACTGATAGCCTTCTATTAACTACTTCTGTACATTTTTCTAGAGGCATCCTTAAACATCTGAATTTGCTTCTCTATTTCTCCGAAATGAAATAGCTAGAAGTTAATGGTTGTAAATTGGAAGGTCAATCCCAGTTGAATATGAGGGTTTTTGAAATTATCTAAGTTAAGGAAATTGTTACAAAAAATAATTTTAAATATGTTTTTTAAGGAAATGCATCTGTGTCAAGTCAGGTCCACTGCAAATGGTTCTTGAAAGAATAAGGTTTAAAAATCTGTTTTGTAATTGTACCATGCTAGGGCCCGTATCCTAAATTTTCTCTTACTTAAAAAAAAAAAAAATTAATGCTTATTTTTGAGAGAGAGACAGACGTGAATAAGGGAGGGGCAGAAAGAATCCAAAGCAGGCTTCAGGCTCCGAGCTGTCAGTACAGAGCCCGACATGGGGCTCGAACCCACAAACCGTGAGACGGTGACCTGAGCCAAAGTCAGATGCTCAACTGACTGAGCCACCCAGACGCCCCCTAAATTTTCTCTTATCATCTGCTTTCTGTTACCATATTTGAAACGATAATTAGCTTTTTGTTTGTCAACCAGTACTTGAACATTTTCCATGTGCAGACATGGTATCTGTCCTGCACGAGAAGGGGACGTGACACCTGATTAAAACAGAAGGTAACAATCAAGTGAATGGAATTAAGGGCAGAGTCATATTACAATGAATACTACAGCAGAGCCTGCAGACTGTAATTCATTGAGCTCCATCTCCAAAGTAGAAGTTTTAACATGTTTCAAAAGCCCCCTTTCCCTACTGGCAGCCATCAGTGGGAAAGGAAAACACCAGGTTTTGTAACCAAGGCAAGTTTTGTAACCAGTGAGGCACTCCCTGTAGTGTCTCACTGAAAAACATTGTAACCATGCTGCTGAGAAGTACGGAAAAATTAAAAATATCTTGTTAAAATAATTTGAAGAATAAGTAAAAGTTATTTAGCTTTTTTTTTTTAAGATAAAAAAGGACTTTATTCTGTAATCACTGAGCTATATTTGCCATCTTTCTATGACTTCTTATGTTTCCATGACATTTTATACTTCTATTTATTTTAGGCAAAATGTGGGCAGTTTTTTGGTTTATGTTAGGAATTAGATTTACCCTGAAAGACAATCTGTGTTCCTTCAAGAAAAGAAATTTTCTAAACCACAGTGCTGGGCACATAGATAGTGCTTGAGAAACATTTGTTTGTATATTGATTTGTCATTTCAAAGGAATTGCAGAAGTACTTAGGAATGGTAAAAGAGACCTGATTTTAAAGCGGATTTGGGTAGCTTTGGAGCTTGGCTGTTGCTGGTGAAAAAAATTCAGTTCTTGGAGAGAATTCAAATTAAAAGAAGCAAAAAATACTATAGAGTGAAAGAACTTCTTTGATTTATTTAAAAAAATGTTAACAAAATTTACTTTGTTATATATATTCATTTGTAAAATATGTATGTTTGAATTCTGCATTTCACAAGAATTAAGTGCTTCCTAATTGCCAGATACTATTCTAGGTAGTGGGGGTATGACTGAACAAAACAGATAAAAATATTTATTCTAATGCCACTAAATAAAAAATATAGGCTATTAAATTGTTATAGCTCTTCTAGAGAAAAACAAAACAGAAGAGGATAGGAAGTAGGAAGGAGTGTTTTTCAATTTTAGCTAGAGTGGTCAGGAAGGGCATTTGGAAAGATTTTTTTTTTACTTTTTTTTTTTTAACGTTTATTTATTTTTGAGACAGAGAGAGACAGAGCATGAACAGGGGAGGGTCAGAGAGAGAGGGAGACACAGAATCCAAAACAGGCTCCAGGCTCTGAGCTGTCAGCACAGAGCCCGACGCGGGGCTCGAACTCAGGGACCATGAAATCATGACCTGAGCCGAAGTCGGACGCCCAACCGACTGAGCCACCCCGCATACCACCTAGCATACCACCTGAGCCCCTGGAAAGATTTAAGCTGGCAGAGAATTCCAGGGGAATGAGCATTCTAGGCAGAAGGGACAGTGAGTATGAATGCCCCCAAACACCGGCATGTCTGTGTTTGACAGATAGCCAGGGGCCAGTGTGGCTGGGGCAGAGTGGAGGGTCGCATCAGTAGTAGGAGAGGAGGTCAGATGGTCAGATCCTATAGTGTTGCCTAGGCACTGGATTAAGACTTCAGGAGATGAGGGGACATGCTCATACCTTTTGAGTAGAGTCACTGAAATCTAGTAACAATTTTCTCATTGATATTTTAATATTTAATAAACTAGAGAAATAAGCCATAAAAACATACATTTCTCCCTGAGGCTCAAAGCTCTTTTCATTTTGAATGGAAAAAAATGCATCCTAGAACCGTTTTTTGGTCATTATTAATGTACTGAGTTCTATAAGTTTCCAAGAAAATGGACTATGTCTTCAAGGAAATTAGAGCCAAGCTTTAGGAAAAAATAGGATTTACACATGTTCTCAGATGGATCCACCCTGGGGTCATCGCAGTAGAGTGAGCTGGGCAAAAAGTCCTTGGGATGCAGGGCAGGAAGAACGTGGGGACTGAGAGTGCTCAGAGAACTTTCAGGGAGGTATTTGAGTGTTTTGGTTTTTCGTTTTTGTTTTTTCTCCCCCCAGATGGGAAGAGGGTGTGGCCTGGGATGCTGAGGTGTGCTGGGATAGTGAGTACGCCAGGCTGACTGGCTGGAACAGGGATTCTTTAAGGCAGAAGAAGTGGCAAGTGAAGTTGAGAAAGCAGGTTAGGGCCATTTATTAATTTACCAGATACTTCTGGGTGCATACCTTGTACCAGATACATCTGAGCAAATGAGACAAAGATCCCTTCCTTGTGGAACGTTTATAATTGCATTACATAGTATGTTAGGTGGTAAGCATTGTGGAAGACAGAGAAGTAGGTCAGTGGGATAAATGTGCAGATGGGATGGAGTTGTTTCTAAAGAGGATATCAGGAGAGGCTTCCCTGAGCAGCATTTGTGTAAAAAGATAAAGAAAGTGATGGAATTAGAGAGTAGAAATCTAAGGGAAGAACATAGCTGGCAGAGGGAATAGCCAGGGCAAGTCCCTGAGTCCAGAGCCTGCCTGGCACGTGTGAAGGCCATCACCGAGGCAGGTGTGGCTGGAGCAGAGTGACCACGGGGGAGAGGGCAGAGTCTGTGGAGATCCTGGCGGTCATGGTAAGGATTTTGGCTTTTAATCTTAGTTGAAAAGGATGCTCTTGGAAGGTTTTTGAGAGGAGTGATCCAGTCTGACTAAGTTTGAAAAGGTTTACTTTAGCTACAGGGTTTGGGAAAGATTAAGGGCCATGAGGGGAGGCAAGGGTAGAAGCAAAAGTAGGTATTTTGGATTGGGGTAGGCTTTGCATGATAATGAAAAAGAGAGCATTAAAAATTTAAAGGTGTATGCTGTGTCAGTAGCAGCTAAGTTAATTTATTTTTGTAGATTTTTGCTGTATCCTCAAATGCTAACAGCTAGAATTGAGAAGAATTTTTCTTTGCATCTCAATATACTAAAGTATTTTAGAGTTTAGAAAATAGGAATTTTTAAATTGTAAATAAAAATAGATCATACATCCTGATGGTTCAAAACTCAAAAGGCACCAAAAAGGTAGGTGGTAAAAGTCTTCTTTCCACAGCCACCTCAGGACAACCCATGTTACCAGTTTCCTGTGTATCTCTCCTGAAGTATTCTGTGAAAACCTGGAAAATGCACTTAAGCTGTTTTTAATAGCGCCTGGTTTGGTAAAATCAAGGTTTTTATAAGCCAGGAGAGAGGTGTTTGAGGTGTATATTTTGCCTTGCCATTTTTGGAGTCACTAATAATTAAGTTAGTATTTTTTTCTGTGTATTTCCTGTGTAACATATTTTTGTAAATAAACACAACAAACAAAACAAAATTGACCAAGAAACACTGTATTTTGGCCAGGGGGGAGCTTTAGCTCAGTGTCTCTGTCTTTGGCAGAGCTTCCTCTGAGCTATTCAATAGAAGGTATTATCATTAAAACCCCAATTCACCAGAGTCTTCTACTAGAACTTTCTTCTTAATGAGTACCTCTTTTGATTTTTTTTTTTTTCAACGTTTATTTATTTTTGGGACAGAGAGAGACAGAGCATGAACGGGGGAGGGGCAGAGAGAGAGGGAGACACAGAATCGGAAACAGGCTCCAGGCTCCGAGCCATCAGCCCAGAGCCCGACGCGGGGCTCGAACTCACAGACCGCGAGATCGTGACCTGGCTGAAGTCGGATGCTTAACCGACTGCGCCACCCAGACGCCCCAATGAGTACCTCTTTTGAAGAAAATGTTTGTATGTACAAAATCCTTTGATACTTTAAATAGAGTTCCACTAAAAATCAGCATGTGGTTTGATGATTAGGCAAAAATATATATTTTTTAATGTTTATTTGTTTTTGAAAGAGAAAGAGCATGAGTGGGGGAGGGGCACAGTGGGAGAGGGGGACTGAGGATCCAAAGTAGGCTCTGTGCTGACTGCAGAGAGACCGATTCAGGGCTTGAGCTTATGAACTGAGAGATCATGGTCTGAGCAGAAGTCAGACACTTAACTGACTGAGCCACCTAGGCAAAATTGTTAATATCAGAGAAAGTTACTTCTAGAAAGATATTTAGTAAATCAGTTTAATGCCTTTTAGAAAGATTTATCAAGGTGTCTTCAAACAAAATGTGATTTCAGAATAATGTTGAAATAGCCCAAACATTGCCTTCAGACTTAAGGAGAAAAAGAATTTCTTCCCACTAGTCTTCAGTCTTTTACATTTCATGCCATCTTCTTTTGAGATTCCTTTTGTAGAAATGAATGCAGCTCTCTGTTACAAGGGAGGGCTGAAGAGGGGGAAGCAGAGGTAAGAATAGTTGTAACTGATGAATTAATGCTTCCAAGCCTCCACCCCAGTGGTTTTTAGACTTTTGTGTAGCCCCTACAAGAACAAAAAGTAATGGGTATTATCTTGTTCATTTAAGTTGACATTTGAAACATTTCATAGTAAATTTAAACAGTTACAGTGGATTTAATTCCTTGCTTTTCATATGTATTTTATTATTTTATGTGTATTAGAAAGTGCAAGTAGGGGAGAGGGGCAGAGAGACAGAGAATCCTAAGCAAGCTCCATGCTCAGCATGAAGCCTGATGTGGGGCTTGATCCCATGACCCTGGGATCGTGACCTGAGTCAAAATCAAGAGTCAAATGCTCAACTGACTGAGCCACCCAGGTGCCCCTATGATTGTATATTTTTGTTAAAACCTTAAAACTGTATTTTTTCTTGTATAATTCATAGAAAATGTTTATCGCATAACCTATTTGGAAACACCAGTCCTTATTGTGAAGCTAATAGGCAAAATCAACCTTAATTTCTGTCAGAAAAAGCTCAGTGCCATTTTTCTGCTCAAGCAATTGTTACATAAACACTTTTACCCCTCTTGCCTTTTTTTTTAAATTTTATGACTTTATTTGACAACCAGTGCTTATTTCTCATCGATATTGACTGTAGATTTAAAAAAAATTTTTTAAATGTTTATTTATTTATTAAAAAATTTTTTTTAATGTTTATTTATTTTTGAGACAGAGAGAGACAGAACATGAACAGGGGAGGGGCAGAGAGAGAGGGAGACACAGAATCTGAAATGGGCACCAGGCTCTGAGCTGTCAGCACAGAGCCTGACGAGGGCTCGAACTCACAGACCGTGAGATCGTGACCTGAGCCGAAGTCGGACGCTTAACCGACTGAGCCACCCAGGCGCCCCAATGTTTATTTATTTTTATTTTTATTTTTATTTTTTTTTAATTTTTTTTTCAACGTTTTATTTTATTTTTGGGACAGAGAGACACAGAGCATGAACGGGCGAGGGGCAGGGAGAGAGGGAGACACAGAATCGGAAACAGGCTCCAGGCTCCGAGCCATCAGCTCAGAGCCCGACGCGGGGCTCGAACTCACGGACCGTGAGATCGTGACCTGGTTGAAGTCGGACGCTTAACCGACTGCGCCACCCAGGCGCCCCAATGTTTATTTATTTTTGAGACAATGTGAGAGACAGAGTGCAAGCAGCGGAGGGACAGACAGAGGGAGACACAGAATCCGAAGTGGGCTCCAGGCTCTGAGCTGTCAGCCCAAAGCCCGACGTGGGGCTCAAACTCATGAACCATGAGATCATGACGGGAGATCAATTGAGCCACTCAGGCGCCCCTGACTATAGATTTTTGAAAGTGGTGACAGGTCCATAGATAACCAAAGTATTAAGGCTTGTTTGGTGAATCTTCATCCTAATGTTTTCTGGACAACCACACATGGGTATGCCCTGGGCCATTCCTCATTCTTTTGACTCAGACGGCTTTGTGGAGCCTGGTGTCATTGTGCACATCTGGACTTCCCGTCTCTTCATGGCAAATTTCCAGACTTTTGGCATGCTTCTGGAAGCCTACTCCATGGGTGTGCTTTTAAGTGCTGACATTGTATTATCTGGTCACTACCTCGTTGATGGCAGAAAGGCCCTTCTCACCATCCTTCTTTGTAGGAGGCATTCTGTCAGGCCCAGGCTGGGAAGCTGTCTCACTTCTGGATTGAAATTATTAAATGGATAGATCGATGAAGCTTGTAGCTGTGCCAGGAGTTTGTTACCGAGGTGAAATAAAGTACAACTCAAGGTAGTTACTATTCCTTTGTTTGCTGTCCCAAAAATTATTTTATACCCTGGGGAAATGCATAATTTTGGATTCAGGAAGTAAAGTGGTAGAAATGAAGTTGCAAGGGGGGATGGGAAGGAGAACTAGCAGATCATGATAATGCTCAGATCAGGCTTTAGGAGAGTCAGTGGCAGCTGAAGATCTGTAAACCCTTCCCTTTAACAGATCCTAACCTTCTGGAAAGTCTGCTTGTGTCTCCAAGGCTCCTGTGCTTTAGTTCAAAGACAGCTGCTCTAGCCTGTTTTACCCTGCCTTGATGTTGGGTTGGCTAAGTGAAAATGTTAGAATATCCCTTATCTATACTCCTTTGGATATTACAATTTTTTCTTTAATAGCTCTCAGGAAAGATGGAAGATGAAGAAAACTGTATCACACAAGAACTCTGTGTGTGTGTGTGTGTGTGTGTGTGTGTGTGTGTATGTACACTTATGACCCTGAGATTGAGTCACATGCTCTACAGACTGAGCCAGATAGGCATCCCATCCACTACAAATTTTTAAAGACTTTGTGACCCACCCCCTAGGCTTTAACATTTATGGTACTTAGGAGCAAAGATAAGATGGATTCTTTTGTTAAAAAACCAAAAAAAAATCCCAATGCTCAAATTTAATAATTAAAACTATATGTTCCAGAAGATCTACTTAATAGAGCATATATACTTTTCATAAACTGGAATGCTTAAAAAATAGTAGTTATGAAATGATAGAAAGATAGTATTTACGATCAATAGCTATTAAAAGTATAATTACTTTTCTAATTCTCAGTTGGTTGAGCGTCTGACCGGCTCAGGTCATGATCTCACTGCTTGTGAGTTTGAGCCCCGAGTGGGGCTCTGTGCTGACAGCTCAGAGCCTGGAGCCTGCTTCAGAGTCTGTGTCTCCCTCTGTCTCTGCCCCTCCTCCACTTATGCTCTCTCTGTCCTTCTCTCAAAATAAATAAAACATTAAAAAAAAAAAGAATTACTACTAATAAAAAAATTTTGGCCATCACATGTGTTCCTGAAAAAATCCCCAAGTTATAGGGTTTATGGGAAAATAGCACTAGAGCACTCAAAATCTATACAACTTAGTAAGCAAGCACTAACTAAAACAATAATTGACATCTTGGGGGGATAACTTGGATAGCCCAGGCAGGCACGGTGGGGGCTGCCTCAGAGGACATTAAAAATGCATGGGCAGAATTGACTGGAAATGCTAAGTAGTGTAGATGGTGTGGGCTGCCATTGAAGAGGTACAGGAAGGAGTTCAACCTGCCACTAGCTAAGAATTGTGCTAGCCTGGAGGTGTGCTTTTCTGGAGAGGGAGCCTGGGTGCAGATACTAACTTTTAATTTTCTTTTTTTTTTCTTTAATTTTTTTTAACGTTTATTTATTTATTTATTTATTTATTTATTTATTTATTTATTTATTTTCAACGTTTTATTTATTTTTGGGACAGAGAGAGAGACAGAGCATGAACGGGGGGAGGGTCAGAGAGAAGGAGACACAGAATCTGAAACAGGCTCCAGGCTCTGAGCTGTCAGCACAGAGCCCGATGCGGGGCTCTAGCTCACGGACCACGAGATCATGACCTGAGCCGAAGTTGGCCACTTAACCAACTGAGCCACCCAGGTGCCCCACTTTTAATTTTCTTAAAATAGGGCTCAAAGGATTCTTGCCTGTGCAGCATCTAAGCTAAAGGATGTTTCTTGCTGAAGGTTATAATTCTTCTCCCACTTTATCTGGCTCCCCTAATTTATGAAGAATCCCGTATGAAACAGTACAGCTCCTATGTTATGCTGGTCATGTGTGAGCTAGCTGATATTCCAGGAATGTATCACAGCAGAACAGATTATATTTCAGAGCAGGCTGGGGGTTTTGTCCCCTTGATCCTGGGACTCAAATCTGCATGAAATTAGAAGCTTTAATTACATAGGTGCACAATGATACACAGCCTGGGTGTCTCTGGGCTCAGAGCTGCAAACCATTTCCAGGACTTCAGTTCAGAGTTGAACATGATCATTGGTGGTTTCAGCAGCATGTTTTTTTGTTTCTTTAGTTTGTCATCAAGTTGTAGTTTCTAAAGTCAATTTCCATCCTTTGATGTAATCATACTACGCAAAGGTTAGAGAATGTGCTTTGCTTGCTAAATATTTAAAAAAAATTTTTTTTTGACGTTTATTTTTGAGAGAGAGAGAGAGAGAGAGAGAGACCGACCATGAGTGGGGGAGGGGCAGAGAGAGAGAGGGAAACACAAAATCTGAAGCAGGCTCCAGGCTCTGAGCTGTCAGCACAGAGCCTGATTCGGGGCTTGAACTCACAAACCACAAGATCTTGACCTGAACCGAAGTGGCATGCTTAACCGATTGAGCCACCAAGGCGCCCTGCTAAATACTAACTTCTGATGCTATTGTGATGTCCTTTAAAATGACCCATGGATATCAAATTGACTAACATACACAGGACTGTAACAGTATCAGTATCTTATACTTGCTTTTATTTTGAGGTAGCCAGAAAAGTATCAAGAGTTAGTTGATATATTTGGTAAAAATGCACTTTCTTAACATTTCTCTTGGTGATGATCTCCAGGTGTTTTTTTTTTTTTAATTTTGATTTGAATATAGTTAATATACAGTGCTATATGAGTTTTGGGTGTGCAATATAGTGAACCAGTAATTCTGTATATTACTCATTACTCATCATGATAAGTGTGCTCTTAATCCCCATCACCTATTTCACCGATCTTCCTACCCAACTCCCCTCTGCTGACCAGCAGTTTGTTCTCTCCAATTAAGAGTCTGTTTTTTTGGTTTGTTTCTCTTTCCTTGTTTGTTTCTCTCCTTTGCTTGTTTGTTTTGTTTCTTAAATTATACATATGAATGAAATTATATGGTATTTGTCTTTCTCTGATTGGCTTGTCTCTCTTAGCGTTATACTCTCTAGCTCTATCCATGTTGCAAATGTCAAGAATCAGTGCATTGAAATTATTTAGATTTGTGAAGAGATATGAGTTGTACCTGCTGGAACAGAGGTCCCTGGCCTTTTCCCAAAGAGAAACTACTTTTGATTTCTCCAAAGTCTTGTGAATAGGTTACTAAGGTAGGCGGTGATAGTGCGGTTACTGGCTGGGACGGAAAGTGTTAGTTGCTGTGGTCTTGCTTCTGATGTACTGTACTTATCTTCAAAGCATTTCCTCTCTTTGTTATCAGGATTTTTTTTATTTTTATTTTTTTTTATTGTAAGTCTCTGGGAAAAGTGTTGGATATGGCCCTTATATGAGCAAAAGAAATCTTTTTTTTTCCTATCTAGCTGGAAACTTATCTGCTGATGATTAGTTGGGGTTTCCTGTTAAAGAACAGCAAACAACATACAGATATATGGTTTCACATCTATTTGCTTTTAAATCCACTGAACCCATAAAACATTTATGTTATATCCAGGTTATAAATAACCTGATTGTTCATTCAGTCCTTGAACAAACATTTATCTTCAGCGCCTGCACATATCCTGGCACATTATCTGCTCAGTTCTTGAATGATTTATGAAGCACCTGCTTTATCTAGCAATGCATTACAGCTGCAAGCCAAGGGGCCGCTGAGCCAATGTACTCTGGCCCTTAAGCACTTAAAATTCAGTGGTAGAGGCAGTTACAAACACACACTTTTTTTTTTTTTAAGTTTTTGAGGTTTTTTTTTTATATTCCATATTTTGCTAACTTTATACTTCTCGAATCATATAGCCCCCCTCTAGAATGTCAACCCAGTTAATTAGTGTACTGCTGCTGGTATGTATATCTTTCAGACAACAGTAAGGGTTTTCTTAGATTATTCTGTCATTTTGAGTATTGCCTTCCAATGTATGCGTGTTATAAAACATTGATTATTTACATTTTTTCTCTGTGTGTATGTGAACCAAGATTACATCAGGGGTGGATGAGAGTTGCCTGAGTGCCCTCTCCATGCAGGTGGTATTCTAAGATGTTAATGCAGGAAGTGGCCTCTTTTTATGGAGAAGAAACTGTTCCAGAGGTATTGTGATGTCTGAGAATTGTACTGTAAATTAATAACAAATAGGTAGCAGGGTGACCTTGGGAAGTTCCCAAACATTGTGTAAGTCATGATGTTAAGTGCCTATGGCCTCAAACAATAGGATTTTTTTTTTTTTATTTTTAAAATGTTTGAGAGAGAGACAGCGCAAATTGGGGAGGGGCAAAAAGGGAGGGAGACGCAGAATCTGAAGCAGGCTCCAGGCTCTGAGCTGTCAGCACAGAGCCCGATGCGGGGCTCGAACCCACAAATGTGAGATCATGACCTGAGCTGAAGTCAGATATGCATAGAAGAATTTAAAGTTTTGACACTTTAGTGTTCACAAATAGAGTTTAAGTTTCAGATTCTTAGAGTAGTTAACTCACTGAGCCACCCAGGTGCCCCTCAAATAATAATTTTAATAAGGATTGTATTGCCTTTTGTTGCAGAATAGATTTGATTCAAAATTCTCACATGAACCCTGAAAGGTAGGTGATGTGTGTCCTTATTTTATAGATAAGGAGACTGGTGATCACAGAGTTTTTGACACAATCAGGAATTGGCAGCGTTACAGCTCAAACCTAGGTTTTCTCCAGTGTCATGGTGTTTCCAGAACTCATTTCTTGTGCTTCACAGTGTATGGAGTGTATGGAGTATACTTTAAACTTTGAGAGGTGTATTCAAGAATGTGATGGATTGAGAAATCTGATCAAATGCCAGATAGCAAATTATAGGTAGTATACTCTCTGTGAGGAAACTTCTAAGGAGATGAACATCACACATTCCCTAACCTTGCAAATGTCACAATAAAACCAGTACTCAGTAAAACTACCATTTTAAATGGTGTCAAGCATAATCTCAGGGAATGTTCAACTCAGTTACACTGGAGCCGTTTCAACTACATTGCTTAAATTGGCATTTGTAGAAAGCTACTCATAAAAGGGGCATTCTTTCTGCATTTTTTGCAAGGTGGTTATTAAGGGTCGTAAAAGTTCCTCATGGACCCATTGTCTACTTATTCACCTAGTGTGAGTTGTGTAGTCATGGTTTAGTTAAGTTGGTTTTAAATATTTTCTTATGTTTGAGAGCTTTAAGATAATTTTTGGGAATAATCTTGACATTTAATGGTACAGAAAACTTACTGTTAAAGCTTATTTAGTTGCTGTGATTCTGGAAATAATTAGAAATAGGATCAGAATATAGAAACATTTGGGGGGAGACACAGGATAAAAGTTAAATTTAATAAGTGGCTATGAGTGAAAGGTTAGGTTAAGTTTTTTTTTTTATTATTAAATAATTCTTTGAGCAGTTTATAAATTGGCATTTTTGCATCTAGGCTCAAGTGACTTTCAGTACTTTTCTGTTTATCATGGCTAGAATTGAGAATTGTTGATTTCTGAGAGCTAAGACTTTCTATTTCCTAGTGGCAAAGTAGGCCCAATGATGTCTAACTCAAATTTTGTAAGGGAGGAGAATCCTTCACACAGAACAGTTTTTAGTCTAGTACTGTATGTAGCTTCATTTTCCTTTACAGTTCTTATTAAAAAAAGTTATTGACTATTCAGGCATACAAAAACTCCATAAAGAATAATATAGTGAATGTGCATTTACAACCAACTAGGTGAAGAAAAACATTACTAATACATTTGAAGCTCCATTTATACCCCTTCTAAGTTGTTTCTCCTTCCTTCCTCTCCCCATTTCACCTTACCAAGTAGCCATCCTGAATTTAGCATATATAATCATTATTTATTTCCTATTGCTTTTACTCCATATGTATATGCATCACAGCATAATGCTATATAAGATCATGAACTCTAGTATCTTATATTTTAATCAGGCAAAAAAAAAAAAACCTTTTCAAGTTTGGTAAGTTCTTATTTCACTGGCAAGACATAACATTTTTTAATGTTTATTTTTGTGGTAGAGCGCGCGAGCACGAGTGGGGGAGGGGCAGAGAGGGAGACAGGATCTCAGCAGGCTCCTCACTGTCAGCTCAGAGCCCGACATGGGGCTTGAACTTGCAAAATGTGAGATCATGACCTGAGCCGAAGTTGGACGCTTAACTGACTAAACCACCCAGGTGCCCCGCAACACATATATGCATAGAGGAATTTGGAGTTTTGACACTTCAGTGTTCACAAATAGAGTTTAAGTTTCAGATTCTTAGAGTAGTTACCTGTTAAGGTAATTTGTGCATGCTTCTTAACTGATATATTCTCCATACTAAATTAAAGAATTATAATTAAATTTATAATATAAAGAGTATGTAATATCATCATTCAAATGACTGTTTTTAGTAATCATTTCCTACTTGATTGAATCTGAGCCAGTGACCTGAAGATCTTTACCATTTCCTTTACTTGGTATGTACACTTAAATAAAAGCTGTAAAAATCTAAAAAAACATTTTGAAAATACGGTATTGCCTAGAAATGGACTTTTATTTTTTCTGTAGTCACTATAAAGTTTTTCACCACAGTAATATGTGGAATATGTAGAAAGCACTGCAATGAATCTAGAATCAATGTTTCTTGAGCAATTTCATTATTCATCAAATATATTTTAAAAAAAAAATTTTTTTTTTCAACGTTTTTTATTTATTTTTGGGACAGAGAGAGACAGAGCATGAACGGGGGAGGGTCAGAGAGAGGGAGACACAGAATCCGAAACAGGCTCCAGGCTCTGAGCCATCAACCCAGAGCCTGACGCAGGGCTCGAACTCACGGACCGCGAGATCGTGACCTGGCTGAAGTCGGACGCTTAACCGACTGCGCCACCCAGGCGCCCCTATTCATCAAATATTTATTGAGTGTGTGTTACGTTAGATGTTGGAGATACAAAAATAATAAGACATTGTTCCTGTGCTCAAGGAGTTGATAATATGGATGAGATAAATACATTAAAAAAAATAGGTAATGTCAAGTGATAAGTGTTGAATTATATGAATAAAGAGCTTTATGAGCAGTAGGACCAGGAGGTTGGGAGTAAGAATGGGAAAAATATGAATGCTAGAGAAAGCCTCATAGGAGAGAGGGTAACTACCCAAGCTCTAAGAATGATTGGGTTTTACCAGAAGGAGTAGGATTTTTCATATATACGAAGGTATTCATAGTGGTTAAGAACACAGATTTTTGGAGTGTGACTGATTTGGTTTGGAATTGGTTCCATTGCTTCCTCTGATTTTGAGATTCAGGGTTACTTGAACTTGCTGGAGGATTTAACACAGTGTTGGGCGCACACTAGACATTCACGGAATAAAAGCTGCTATTACCACACTATTATCCTGACTCCTGTTATTATTAAACCATAAGCAGAAGCAGAGCAGTATGAAAATATACAGCATTTTTTTCTGAGACTCACGTAATATGGCTGTGAGTAGGATATGTTTGTCGGGGGAATTATTTGGAGTGTTGGAAGGCACAAGGGAAAAGTAGTATAGTAGGTGGTGCTGTTGGTCTTCACCTCAACCCCCTCTACTGGCTGATGTGTCTCTCCTCTTTTGTCTTCCACCTGTCCCATTCTTCAGAGTATTGGCCTTCGCCAAGGCAGCTGTCTTATCCAGGTGGGTTTTTCTCACCCAGTTCTGCAGCCAATGATTGACAGATAAAGGGACAGAAAAAGTCAGGCCTCTTGCCTCAAAGCAAAACATGTGGTCCAATTCATGCTCCAGAGCATCCTGTGGGAACTGAGCCCCTGAACCTACTTAGCTTTTTCTTCCTGCTCTGTTTTGCTCTACTCACCCCTTTATGCTAAAACTCCCTCAAGAATAACTTGTACAAGAATCTCTGTCCCAATCTCTCAATTTCGGCCTACTTCTATGGACTCCAACCTAAGACAGATACTTTGGACTAGATTGGAAAGGTCCTTGGATGTTTCGGCTTACAATTACGCATGCTGTCCTGTAACACCGGGAAGCCTATCTGCACTGACAGCAGAGAGCCCGACAGTGGCTCAAACTCACAAACTGTGAGATCATGACCTAAGTTGAAGTCAGATTCTTAACTGACTGAGCTACCCAGGAGCCCCCGGAAGCCTAATGTATTTTGAAAGGATCACTTTAGTAAAGAGTGGCATGGAAAGTGGCTAACAGCCTAGAATCAGAGCTTTGGCATGATTAAGGAATGATAAATACCTCAGTCATTTATTATCGATTAGGGTAAGGGAACATGAGATATAAAAGTCATTTGTAGGGGTTGGGAAGAACTGAGAAGTCTTAGATAATTTGAATCTGGGGAGGAGGAATCAAATTTCTGGATTTAGTGACTAGGCAAATTGTTAATAATTATGTCAACTATTTCAAATAGTTAAAAAAAAAAATAAGACAGACTCCTAGAAAGAGGTAGTTTTGGAGAAAGTTATTGAGTTCAGTTTTGGCTCTGTTGAACTTAGGAAGTACCTCAGAAGTTTCATAGGTGAAAATGTTTAGCAAGTTGTAGGAAATCCCTGTCTGCAGTACAGAAGGTGGGTTCAGGTCAGCAACATTAAGGTGATTGTTCAGGCCATAAGAGTTTGTAGGGTCCAAGACAAAACATTAGGGATTCTACTTTGTCATTAAGAATGTTTTCAGGGGCGCCTGGGTGGCGCAGTCGGTTAAGCGTCCGACTTCAGCCAGGTCACGATCTCGCGGTCCGTGAGTTCGAGCCCCGCGTCGGGCTCTGGGCTGATGGCTCAGAGCCTGGAGCCTGTTTCCGATTCTGTGTCTCCCTCTCTCTCTGCCCCTCCCCCGTTCATGCTCTGTCTCTCTCTGTCCCAAAAATAAATAAACGTTGAAAAAAAAAAAAAAAAAAGAATGTTTTCAGCTACAAGTACAACAGACATTTTACAACTTGTTCAAGAGTAAAGAGCCTTTATTGGCTTGTATATCTAAAAATCCACTGGTGAGGTAAGCTTCAGGTGTTTTGATGAGGTTTCTGGCTCCATTTTCCTGTGATTATTTTTGTTGCAATAATAATGTGGCAGCTTTGTTCTGAGTTGTGCTTTCCTCATGGAGGCAAAGTGACTCCAGTGATTCCAGGACTCCATCAACAAACTGCATATTCCATAAGGAGAGAGAGAGAGAGAATGAATCTGTGTTCCTTAATTCCTGGTAGAAGTCCTAAACTTTGAGCTGGCTGATCAGTTTTGAGAGTGGGAATTATTACAAAGATAATTTCTTTTTTTAATGTTTATTTATTTTGAGAGAGAGAGTGCGTGTGAGTGTGAGCCCACGTGAGTGGGGTAGGGGCAGAGAGAGGGAGAGGGAGAATCCCAAGCAGGCTCCTCGCTATCAGCACAGAGCCTATGCGGAGCTTGATCCCATGAACCATGAGATTGTGACCTGAGCCGAAATCAAGAGTCTGACGGCTAAGCAGTTGAGCCACCCAGGCACCCCAAAGAGATGGGTTTTCTAGTTGGTTAAGATCAGTTGGGGCTGGAGATGGGAAAGGTCAGGCCCATCCGGAGAATGTGACTGCCATTCTAAGAGTAGTGGTGGAGTGTATGTTTGGGAGAAAAGCACAAAATTCACTCTAATTATCTTACATATGAGGGACAGATAGGGAAAAAGAGCCAGTGACACAGGAAAATGGTGAGAGAAATGGGAGGAGAGTCCTGGAGAAAAGAACCTTTTTAGCTCAGAGTGGGAAGAGTTTTGAAGAGGAAGGACTGAAATTGTCCATTCAAATAGCCATTAGATTTGATAGGTGGCCATTGGGGACCTGAGAACTGTGTCTGTAGCCTGCAGGGGTAGAATTTATATGGTTGGGTGGGTGATGGGTAATGATATGAAAGTAATAGGCATTTTTTTTTTTTTAAAGAAATTAAAGGGTATATAGAAAGTGGTAGCTTAAGAAAGAACTGGATTAAGGGGCGCCTGGGTGGCGCAGTCGGTTAAGCGTCCGACTTCAGCCAGGTCACGATCTCGCGGTCCGTGAGTTCGAGCCCCGCGTCAGGCTCTGGGCTGATGGCTCAGAGCCTGGAGCCTGTTTCCGATTCTGTGTCTCCCTCTCTCTCTGCCCCTCCCCCGTTCATGCTCTGTCTCTCTCTGTCCCAAAAATAAATAAACGTTGAAAAAAAATTAAAAAAAAAAAAAAAGAAAGAACTGGATTAAGAGAGGCCAAGAAATAAATTAAAAAAATGATTATGGGAGACTTCATCCATGTTTACTGGATGAGGAGAATGAATTTAGGGTTTGAGTTGGATAGCTTCAGTTTGTGCTCTGGCTCAAAAGACAGCTAAAAAAAAATTTTTTTTTAAAGGTTTATTCAATTTTAGACTGAGCACGAGTGGGGGAGGGGCAGAGAGAGGGAGACACAGAATCTGAAGAAGGCTCCAGGCTCTTAGCTGTCAGCACAGAGTCCAATGTGGGGCTCGAACTCACAAACCATGAGATCATGACCTGAGCTGAAGTTGGATGCTTAATTGAGTGAGCCACCAGGCACCCCAAAAGACAGCTTTTTGTAGGGCCCTGTGTTTTGTCAGGCTCTGATGAATAACAGTCATGATAAACATCTCACAAGAAAGCTGTTAGAGCAAGCAAGATAATATATAAAAGAGGTTTGTCAACTGAACTGTTATACAAATATTAGTTGGTAGGTAAGCACGTTGTTTATTTAAACCCTATCTTCTTGTGCAAGAATGTAAGGTATTATAGAACTACTATTATGTAGAACTGAAAGGTATGAAAGACAAGAGTGGAGGCAGGGGAGAGAGAGAATACGAATGAATGAATTCATAAAATGTGGTCCCAATTCAGAAGCAGTTATTCCTTTTAACATGGTTACATGACAGCAAAGCAAAAAGCCCTTAGATTTGACATAATTTCTGTTAGCAGTATTTTGTGTGGCCCAAGAGGAGGGCCCCTCGTTGTTTTGAACATATACATTTCAGTTCCTTTGGAATGAGGACAAAGGAACACAAAACAGATGTTTATTGTTTTGGTTATCAAGATGACTTTTATTGGATGTTGCAAAGTTTAGTGATAATGATAAATGTTTAACAGTAGCTGGTTCTGTCACCTCCTGTGTCGTTAGGTATATATGATTGATCTTAGCTGAGGCTTTAAAGCCAGCACTTTTAACGAAATAGTCTAAATAGTTCTAAAATTCTTGGATCAGACGTTCTTATTATTAAAGTTGGTAGACCTTTTGAAGTCATGAAATGCAATTTTATTCCTATACATTTCTGTTTCTTAGGTTGAACGGCGTCACTTTCTGCTTCAGTTGAAGCAGTCTGATGTTTTGAAGCATAAATAGGGGAATAACAGTACCTGTCTTGGAAGGTGATAGTGAAGATTAAGTGAACTACAAAACTTAGAATGGTGCCAGGTGCGTTAATATTAGTGGCTAGAATGGTTAGTTCTTGACATATATGAGAAAGCACTAAGTGAGTGAGTGGGTACTTCAACATAAAACAGTTGAAAAAACTTTTGGGATTTACTTTTGAATAAATTAAGAAAAAGTAAATTGTTTCCTTAACTATGACTCAGATTCCATGCTGGTTTCCATCGTGGGGATGGCCCTGTACACAGGATATGTCTTTATGCCTCAGCACATCATGGCGATATTGCACTACTTTGAAATTGTACAATGACCAAGACGTGACCAGAATTGAGCGGTTCCTTGGGGAAGATCCACCTTCTGAAGTTGGGATGAAACTTCATCAGATGTCCTAAGAAACTCTACTAGATGTCAACATAACTAACCCTATGAATATAAAGACTAAAATTCATGAGTAGAACAGGAAAATAATCCTGACTCATGTGTTGTGTTCTTTATTTTTAATTTTAAAAGAGGCTCTTGTATAGTAGTTTTTGTGTATTTTAACATTGTAGTCATTTGTACTTTGATATCAGTATTTTCTTAACCTTTGTGACTGTTTCAATATTACCCTGTGGAAGCTTTTCTTAATGTAACTTTGAGTACATTTTAATTGCCTTCTATTTCTAAAACCCAAAGTCATTAGTTGGGCTTTACTGTTCTTGCTATTGTATGGCACATACATCTGCCTGGATATATTTCTACTCTTGACCAAAGTTTTGTAAGAAACAATACAAGATTTGGGGCAGGGGGATGGGGAGGGAGGATATTTTATTGAGAACTATTTACAAAAGACTTAATCTGTAAGTTTGAACTCAGGAGTACAGTTTTAGCTATCAAGACTCTACTCTTAACAGCTTTTGCTTTAAAACTATTAAAGTATTTCTTAATAATGAAAAAGAAAGATCTTGCTAAAGTTAAAATAAGGAACATTTCACCTTTTAAATATTTAATTTTTATGTGGACTCATTTCCAGAAAACTTTGGTGATGATTCTTGTGACAAAAGCATTAAATAGCATTAATAGCATTATTATGTAATGCTTATATACCATAGAGTTTTTAGTAGAAAGTAAATCAGTTTCCTCTGAGGGTTATTGTTAACAATGTACTTGCTTAAATTTAGTTTCATGATTGTACTGGGTGCTGCAAATGCATTTGCACATTGCAATAAGATATGATGAGATGAATTGTTAAAAACTAGCAAAAAGAAATGTCAACTTGGTTAAAATCCTTTCACTCTTTGTATTTTTTTTTAAGATTTTTATTCCTTAAATGTAAAATGACTACCTAATTTTTTGATGTAACTCATTAAATTCAAAGAAAAATCAGCTGATGTAGCAGTATACTTTTTCTCCAGTTGTTAAGTATTGATCTAGTGCTTACATTTTTCTGAATTGATTGTTGTGGACAAGTAAGCAGTAAGTATATCTTAAAATGTTTCTCAACATAAAAGTAATGCTAATTAGGAATAGACATTTTAACATGCCTCCCATAATAGTTTCACTGTTTTAAAAAATGTAAGTATTTTTGGCTCTCAGTTTTAAAGACTAGACTTTTGAAGTGTTTTCTAGCCTAGGGGTATGGAGTTTAGTGTCTTCAAAGAGTCCATTTATATCGTCACTATTAAATAGGGATGGTGAAGATAATATGTAATTATTTAGTTTCAGTATTCATACTGTCTCATATTGATGAATATGAGGATTTAACTTTGGATTTGTTCAATTAATGCTCAAATTTGGCTTTCCCCTGTTGATGCCTCGTAGAGAACCATTGACAAGTGGATGTCTAATATCTGTATCTCTGGTGAGTTGAAGACAGGGTAAGTTGAAAATCACTAGGACTTATCCCAGCCCTCTACTCAGAAATCTTTAATTCATCCTTGCTCTTCTCCAAAATCCATTAAATTGCTGTTGTGTAGCTGGTGATTGTTACGATTTACATGACTACACTGGTCTGTGAGATAGATGGAAGAGAAGTTTAGCTTTACAGAGGATCTTGAGGAGAGCCAGAAAGAGAAATAGGAACGGGTCCATTGAGAGGTAATCAGAGCAGCATTCTCTCCACCAACTGAAGCAAGTCTGGTCTGTTTGTTAGTAAATAATGAATTGGGAAATCATTCTACTTTATCTGTTTACAAGAAGGTACTTATTAGTGCGCCATGAGTTTCTTACATTTCTGTATGTCTTCCAGACAGAGGTACTGAACATTTTTTCTGGAATATTTTTCAAGGATGCTTGTATTATAGGGAGAAGATAGAACAGAGATAATGTCTCCCTCTGGAACAAAGGAAAAATTACTTACAGCCTTAGAAGATAGTGTCTCTGGAGCAAAGGACACTATGAAAGATTTGGGTTCCCTATGCTCAGGGTTCCTCCCTATAACACACCCCTCTGCATGTATACATATCACCTGGCTTTTCCTTTCATTGTCCTGTTGGAATTGGAACTTGGGAGCCAGAGCAAGACGGTGATACTTTGGCTGTTGCTGTGAGTAATAGTCTTTTGTATCCAACCCTACAATCTCAAGTCTTCTGCCAGGACCCACAAAACCATGCCAGACTAACTTGTTAGCTTGCAAGTAGGGTAAAGTCTCAGACGCTTCAGAGTTCTTGAGTTTTGGAGATGAATATGGGAGGCCCACAGAGACATGGTCTTCCAGAAGAGGAAGGATAATGGCCCCACAGGCCAGACTGAAGGTTGAGACAATTCCCTGTGATCCAGTAATAAATGCTCTTTCCCAAGTATTGGGTGGGTTAAGGGAATAAGGGTCCCCCACTATCCTGCTTGTTAATTAATGATTAGAGGCTGAGCAGTGAGAGGTAGGTTTGAAAGAAGCTGCCTAAAGGGTGTGTTAGTTGTTGGTCACTCTCCTCTGGGCAGGTTGCAGAAGGAATCTTAGGATAATTGGACAACTCTAAAGTCAGTGTGGCTGTGGCTGCTAAGCAAAAGAATCTCAAAAATTGATGGCATCAGCAGTGAGAGGCATGTTATTTATTTATTTAAAAATTAAAATCTTGGGGCGCCTGGGTGGCTTGGTCGGTTGGGCGTCCCGACTTCGGCTCAGGTCACGATCTTGCGGTCCGTGAGTTCGAGCCCCGCGTCGGACTCTGGGCTGATGGCTCAGAGCCTGGAGCCTGCTTCCGATTCTGTGTCTCCCTGTCTCTCTGGTCCTCCCCCGTTCATGCTCTGTCTCTCTCTGTCTCAAAAAACAAAACCAAACAAAAAAAACCGTTAAAAAAATAAAAAAAAATTAAAATCTTTATTTTTGAGAGAGAGAGAGAGAGAGAGAGGAACAGAGAGAGAGGGAGGCACAGAATCCGAAGCAGGCTCTAGGCTCTGAGCTGTCAGCACAGAGCCCAATGTGGGGCTTGAACCCACAAACCACGAGTTCATGACCTGAGCCGAAGTCTGGCGCTGAACTGACTGAACCACCCAGGTGCCCGAGAGGCATGTTATTTAATATAGACCCACAAACTTTAGATGTTTGTTCAGGTGAGCCATGAATGAGCAGCTACTGAAATTGAATGCAAAGCCTTGCTCATTGGCTTAGAGCTGCTCTTGCTCTGTGTGCCCTTCTCCCTTCACTTCTACCCTGACTTCAGTTTCATTAAGGAGAAAGATGATTAAGGCTAGTTGGTCAGGTTATTCATGAGAACCATCTGTTGTATTCTCTCAATGAGAGAAGGCTGGGTTAGTAGAGAAATATGGTGACATGGACCAGGGTGGTGGCACTGGCGGTAGAAACCACAGGATATGGTGACTGATTAGATACAAAAGTTGATGGGAAGGAAAGCGTCCAGGCTTCTGTCTTGAGCAACTTGGTAAATGGTGACATTCACTAATACAGCGACTGGGGGAGAGGGATCAGCTATAGGGTGGTCATGTAGGAATTAAGTGGGTTGTAGATGGTAAGGGACTTTGTAAGCCATATTAAGGAGAATAGACTTTATTCTTAGAGCAGTGGGGGACTGATTGGAAAGTTTTAAGTGGGGGATTGATATCAGATTTGCATTTTAGACAGGTTACCCTGGTTATAGGTGTTGAACATAGATTGGAGGGGATAAAGACTCTGGTAGGAAAACTATTTAGGAGGCCGTTAGAATAATTCAGGCAATGCATGGTGATCAAAACTAAGTTTGTTGCAGTGGAGATGAGAAGTAGATAAAATTGGGAGATACCAATTTGAGAAGAGAGAAAATTAGATGGAAGTCATGGTTGCTGACCTGATTTTTGGCTGACTCAGTTGAATGGTTAGTGGTTCCAATAGTTAATAAAGAGATGAATGAGTTTGGCATAGGAAAAAATTATTTTAGTTTTCGATACGTTGAGTTTGATATTAGTGAAATATTTGAGTGGAGATATTTAGTAGTCTGGTGAATATGGAGATAAGATTATCAAATAGATCTGTGCTGAAGCTACATATAAGTATAGATGTATAAATAGATAGAGATTTGAATATGTATCATGTATATATTTGCTAGTCTTGGGTAGGTGATAATTGAAAAGGATCATCCCTTGGAAAGGATGAAAGTTCTTGGGAAGAGCATAGAAAGCAGAGGTTCATCTGGTGCCTAAGCCTACTAAATCTCCTCAAATTACATGCCAAATTATATGTAATTTTTTTGAGGAGCTTTCCCATCACTTTAATCAGACTTTCAAAGTCATCATTGACTTGAAAGGATTAAGATCGGTTACAATCTATCTTTGCATTTTTTGCAATGAACATGATTAATTAGAAATTTAAAAATCTATAGTAGTAGATTGGAACTAGATTGGAACATGACAAAATGGGGGACAACTGGCAAAACCTATGAAAAAGGGTTTATTTTCCTAATCTACAAAAACATTTTGGAAATCAGTAAGAAACAGGTAGCCTCTTACCAAAAACCCTTGGGACTATAAATATTTCATTTTTGGGGGTCTTTAGGAAGGTAAGTGATATACATTATTTAATATGCCCAGCGAGGCCCAGGGCAGTATGTGGTTAATGAAATACATTTCAGTTCTGCATTGAAACATACGAATAATCACACTAAATGAGATAAACAAATCTGTACTAATTGCTTTGCATCATTCCAGAAAAGGTTTTGCTTATGCTGATCGAGCCAGATTATGCTACCAAATGGATTGTAACCAATTTGAGATTTTCAGAGTTATTTTTGATTTTGGGGATTGTAGATAAGAGATTGTTGACTTGTACTAACATTTCAATAAAACACTGGGCAAAGGGCAGAATAGGTCACAAAAGAAGAAATAGGAAATAGCCAGTAAAGATATAAAAAGGTATTTCACTTCACTGGTAAAGAATACCAGTTAAAAACAAGATATCTTTTATTGCCTGTCCATTGACAAATTTTTTGTTACCTGTGAGGTTGGCAGAGGTTGATAGCCTATGACTAGTATGGGGAGCTGGGCACCCTCATTGTGGGAAGCAGAATTCTGAGATGGCCCTTCATCTCTGCCCCTGGTGTTAATGTTCTCTAGAATTCCCTCCCCTTGAGGGTGGGTAGGAGATGTGATTTGCTTCTGTGACACGAGGATGAGATGTCACTTCCATGATGTTATATTTTATAAGACTGGATAGATTGTTTTGCTGGCCAAGAAGAAGTAAAGAACCATGCCTTGAACTTAGTATGGAGAGGGCCATGTGCCAGGGAACTATGGGTGGCCTCTAAGAGCTGTGGCCAGCCTCTAGCTGATAGCCAGTAAGAAGCCATTCATACAGCTACAAGGAAAAGAATTCTTCTCTAGTTGAGTGTCTAGATGAGAACACAGCCCAACCACAATGTTGGTTTCAACCTTGTGAAACCCTGAGTGGGGGACACAGAAAAGATGGACTTGCACTCCGGAACCATAGAAACTTAGGCTTTTAAGTTTGTGGCAATGTGTCATACAGCAATAGAAGACTAATACATTCATGCTGGTAGAAGTGTATATTGTCTCAGACCAGATGTATCAATATTTAAAAAGCACAATAAATAAATTATATATATGTGTGTATATATGTATATGTATATATGTATATATATACATATATACACACACACACACACATATAGTTCTTTTAGGCTGTAGCCAGTTGTATAAAATTATTTGTTCAAGGATATTAATTGAGATAAGGTATAAACAGTAGAAAAGTAACAAGAAGAATGGCTGTTCCTAGTAATGGTTACTATGGTTAACTACAGTAGTGGTGAAGTAATGGTGTCTCTATACTGAGAACTGTTAAGCAAACCTTAAAAGTGATGTACATCTAGTTTTTGCTATGGAGAGATAGCAAATAACAAGCGTACATATTAGCTACCACAGTGAACCCCAATACCATCTTTTTACTGTCAAAGGGCATGATATACTTTATATCTGTTATTCAAATGGGCGTGCTCATCTCAGAGCCAGAATAAGGCAGAATTTCCCTCTCAGTCACAGGCATTGCTGGGCCAGGGCATGGAGGGGGAAGTCAGCCTCCAGAGGAACAGCCAAATTCATGCTCCCTGTGGTTAGCTCATTCCCAAGAAGATATGTGAATATGGGCCTTGCGTTCCTAGTTCTTGCCAAACTTCCAAGCAGGTTGTCATATTATCTCCCCAGGTAGACAGAAGCCAGGAGTGCATTGAAGGAAAATCTTTCGTCAAGGAAATTGAGAGTGGGAACAATTCTTCCATTGGTGCTAACACTGGCCTCTGAGTCTGCCATCCAGAGAGCAGCTGCTGGAGGTGGCCCATAGACCTGGCCACAGCAAGGTCAGTGGTGGTGGAGACCTGCTTGGAGGGACACATCTGAGTCCTTTTCCCTTGCTGTGGTGGCCACAAGAGACACATGCGGGCTGGGGAGCTGGGCTAGCATGAGCAGCCCTGAGAGCCTTTGGATATTTCTGGAGGGGAGCCCTGGGAAAGGATGGAGCAAATTTGTAGCTTTACTCTGGAGTAAAAGGATCTGGGGTCTGGGGCCATACTGATTACACATCTCTGGGCTGACTATCTGAAATTTATAATGCAGTCCAGGCCTTGCTTCTGAGTGCCTACCTTGTATTTCCTGCTATGTATTGGACACTCTGATTTCCTCTTCTTCGTGGCTTAGACCTGATCCTGCTTCCGAGTCCCCCAGCTCAATATATGGTACCTCTCAGCTCAGTTACCCAAGGCAGAAACTTTGGATTTACCTTATTGCTTCCCTTTTTTGCCTTTGCCATTTCTGATCAACCAGTGAGTTTTAGTAATTCTTCCTATGTAATTGGTATGAACTCTCCAATTTATTTTATTTTTAAGTTTTTTTATGTTGAGAGAGAGAGGGCACATGAGTCGGGGGAGGGGCAGAGATAGATGGAGAGAGAATCCTAAGCAGGCTCTGCATAGTCAGCACAGACCCTGACTTGGGGCTCAGTCTCATGAGCTGTGAGATCATGACCTGAACCGAAACCAAAGTTGGGTGCTTAACTGACTGAGCCATCCAGGCACCCCACTACTTTTATTTTTTTTACTTTCACTGCCAGTACTCCATTCATTCCTACCTTCCCTGAATTCATTCTTACCATAAAACTCTTTTCCCATACTCACAACACTTCTGATACCGAATATGTGGGTAGTTTTTGCAACACCATGACCAATTCTAATACCAACTGGGTGTCCTACCATTCATTTATATTCTAACACTGTCTATCTGGAGTTAGTATCAGATCCCATAGGTTAAGCAGCCAGTCCAGTCCCACAAGACTGCTACCGATTCAGATGCCAGTGAAAAATCCAGATACTCCTATACTCTGACCTACTGGCTGAGTAGGGGGTTCCCATGACCCACTCCTCAAGTTCAATAATCTGCAAGAACACAAGAAAACACTTTACTTACTATTACTGGTCTAATATAAAGAATACTCAGGAACAGCCAAGTGGAGGAGATGCTTAGGGCAAGGTATGTGGGAAGAGACATGGAGTTTCAATGCCCTCTGTAGGTGTACTACCCTCCCAGTACTTCAGTGTGTTCACCCACCCAGAAGCTTGCCCAACCCCATTGCTTAGGATTTTTATGGAGATTGCACTTCATAGGCATGATTGGATAAGTCATTGGTTATTGGTGATTAAACTCAATCTCTAGCCCCCCTTCTCTCCCTGGAGGTGAAGAGGTGGGGTGGGCCTGAAAGTTCCAACACTCTAATCACATGGTTGTTTCCTCCAACCCCATCCTGTGACTATTTAAGTTTCCATCAAGAGTTCCTCATTTTTTTAAAAAAATATTTCATATTTTATTTTATTTTATTGAGAGAGAGAGAGAGGTAGAGAGGCTGAGGGAGAGAATCTTAAGCAGTCTCTAAGATCAATGCAGGGCCCGATGTGGGGCTTGATCCCACGACTGTGAGATCATGACATGAGCCGAAATCAAGAGTCAGATGCTCAATCGACTAAGCCACCCAGGCACCCCTTTAATTTTTCATTTTAAGTAAACTCCGCACCACACACCAGGCTCAAACTCATAACCCTAAGATCAAGAGTTGTACACTCTACTGACTGAGTCAGCCAGGTGCCCCAAGAGTCCCTCATTAACTTAAACCCAGGTATAGCTGAAAGGGACTTACTATTAAAGTAAATTACAAGGATTTTAGGAGCTCTGTGCTAGGATGAAGACCAAAAAATGTATTTCTTATTATATCATAATATCTCGGTTCTTCACATAGTGCCTAGACTGTGATCTATGAAAGAACAGATTAGATTATACCACTTCCACCTGAAACCCACCATAGCTTTCTACTGCATCTGGGACCAAGTCCCAAGTCCTTAATATTCCCGTAAGGCCTACATGCTTCACCTCTCTGTGCTCCATGAGCTTTTTCTTAAGACTTTCAACTAACTCTGCCTGTCACCCCCAGCCTTCTTTCCACCTCAGTGTATTTAGCTAGGCCCTTTCCTCAGCCTGGAGGCTGTTTCCCCACTTTGCTTATAGATTTTCTCTTCTCTACCCAGTACAGCTGTCTCTTCTTCAGGAAACCTCTGTGACACTCCAGACCAGGGGAAGGGCCCTGTGCACAACACAGCGTCACTTAGCACACTTTTAGTGATTTCTGTTACAAGTTGTCTCTTTCCTACTAGTCTGTAAAAACTTTGAGAGTAGGTCTTATGTCTGTTTTGTTCTTTTCTATTTCATTGTCTGTAAATATACATGGGATGAAAAAATTTATGTTTTGAAGATACGAAATGTACTTTTTCTCCTAGTTCCTAGTCTGTGAAACTGACCCACATTCCCCCTCCTCTTTAATATTTTAATAGCAGATTCAATAATGGATACTTAAAGACCATGCTTTTGAAAAAGCCAGACCTATTAAAAATAGTAGTTTTATTTTTTCCCCTAAGTATAACAATGGTAGAAATTTATTGTACAAGGGCTCCTGGGTGGCTCATTCGGTTGAGCGTCAGACTTTGGCTTAGGTCAGGTCATGCTCTCACGGTCCGTGAGTTCAAGCCCCGCATCCAGCTCTGTTCTGACAGCTTGGAGCCTGGAGCCTGCTTCGGATTCTGTGTCTCCCTCTCTCTCTGACCCTCCCCCGTTCATGCTCTGTCTCTGTCGGCCTCAAAAATAAATAAACATTGAAACAAAAAAAAGAAATTTATTGTACAAAATTTCAGTAAAATTGGATGGTGCTTTCATTTTGTTAAAATCATCATTATTATCATCAGTACTTACTGTTGAGAATCTATTATGTGCAAGTGCTTTACCTACAGAGTCCTTAAAATAGTCCTGCCTGGTAGGCATTATCTCTATCCTATGATAGGGAAAGCAAGATTAGTACTTCCAAAGGTCACATACTAATAAGTGTTGTGTATGTGTATGTCTGCGGATTTATGCCCAGGGCTATTAAGCTAGAAACTCTGCCTCCCAATGTTAAGTGGTTCCCAACCAGCATGATAATCCTTGATGGTTTTGATTCAGATCTGCCACAGAGGCTGCAAATCCGTACTAATCAGTTCTGTGGTTCTACAGTTATATTTCTTTTCCTTTTAATTTTTTTAATGTTTATTCTTGAGAGAGAGAGAGAGAAAGAGGGAGAGACAGAGTGAGAGCGGGGAAGGGACAGAGAAAGAGGGAGACACAGAATGTGCTGAGCTGTCAGCACAGAGTCCGACACAGGGCTCGAACTCACAAACTGTGAGATCATGACCTGAGCCAAAGTCAGACGCTTAACCAACTGAGTCACCCGGGCGCCCTTACAGTTATACTTCTATAATACCAGACAGTCTTTTCTTAATTTAGAGAAAAGTACAAGCACGCCTGACTTAATACCTGATCATTTCACTGAAGTTGCCAAGTTGTTTGTGTGCATCTTATTGACTCCTGTCAGCACATAAGCGCTAAATGTAGGGCCCCTCCTCCATAGACCTGCCTGCTAATGCTCCTGGGCATGTCCTTCTGTGGTTAAGGTCTCATTTTATCTCCAGGGTTCTGTACGCCTCTGCTGCCCACCTTTCATCCTGGTGCATCCCAAGACTGTGACCTCTTGGGATCCTTAGGTCGTGGGCTCAAGTTGAAGAGCAAGGAAGGAGAGATCAGAATTAAGCCAGGCAACGTTGGGAAATAAAAGGGAGAGAGAAGGAAGAGGAAAGAGAAGGAAGAAAGAAGGAGAGAGGGAGAGAGAAGAATTTGACAAATAAAGGAGTATTTTGTGATTATAGACTAATAAATCTCATTTTTCTCATATGGCTGATAATCCATCTCCGAGGACAGTTTTACTAGAGGAGTCCCAAACATTTATTTTAAACGTTTTAGATTGTCACATAAAAGGAAACAAAATGCCATGCTAGAGGAGAAAGTTTGGCCTAGTGCCAAGATGAAAAGATTTTAAAATAATTCAGTCAAATCAAGGTCATCTTTGGCTTTGAAGTCTTTGCATTTGGCTACCACCACTCAAGCCAACCCTGGACAGCATGGACAGCCCCGAAATGAGGTGTCAAAGTCTGAAACGCTCAGTCAGAATGCAGGTTGGTGTATGCTCTTTCAAGGCAAGTCTATTTCAGATACTATGTAGCCACAGGGTGAAGTTGCTGGTGCAGGGCAGTGGCAATCCTGGATCGCGAGCCCCCACCTCCCACCCTACCCCGCCCCCGCCATCTGTTTCAGGGGCACTGGAAGGACCTGATTGTTAGCGTCTATGGATGGTAGGGGAAAAACCGTCCCGAATGGAATATATTTTGTAATTTCTTGAAACGGTCACTGAGTGACTCTAACTCTTCAAATATCTTCTTACATCTGTCAAAAATGTCTTAAAATGGAAGTGTTGGTAAGTATTTAGAGAAATGGGAGTTCTCATTCATTGGTCCTGTTCGAAATGAGAATTGGTATAAGCACATGGAAGGTAATTTAGTACTATTGAACGTTATAATGTTTGTATCTTTTGGTCCAGTAGTTAGTTACACTTCTATAAATTTATCCTTCAGAAGTACTTGCTCACGTTTATAATGATACACGTACAGGAATATACATTCAGTATTTTTGAAACATTTTTGGGGGGGATAAAACAAAACACATTCAAAAAAGTTCATGAGACTCACATGTCCGATTTAATAAATATAACACAAATATATGATCAGCACTCATCTCAAGGAAAATAACGATGCCAGTTCCCCAGAATTTCCCACATGTCCTTCCCAGTTATGGCCTACTTTTCTCCTATAGAGCTAACTTCTTTCCCGACTCTCCTGTCTGCTAGCTCTGGGCTGTCCAATGTGGTAGACCAGTAGCCACCTGTGGCAAGTAAGCATTGAAATGTGGCTAATTGGAATTCTGATGTACTGCAAGTGTAAAGTTCACCCTGGGTTGTGAAGATTCAGTGTCAGAAAAAGAATGTAAAGCATATCAATAAGTTTTAGGGTTGATTACATGCTGAAATGACAATATTTTGAATATATCGGGTTAAATAAAATATATATTACTTTTACCTTCTTTCCCTTCTCTTCATTTAATATGACTATTAGAAAATTTAAGGGCACCTGAGTGGCTCAGTTGGTTAAGCGTCTTGACTTCAGCTCAGGTCATGATCTCGTGATCTGTGGGTTCGAGCCCCATGTTGGGCTCTGTGCTGACAGCTCAGAGCCTGGAGCCTGTTTCAGATTCTATGTCTCCCTCTCTCTCTGCCCCTCCCCCACTCTCACTTTGTCTCTCAAAAATAAACACAAACATTAAAACAATTTAAAAAAAAATTTTTTTTTAAAGTTTATTTATGTTTGAGACAGAGAGAGACAGAGCATGAATGGGGGAGGGGCAGAGAGAGAGGGAGACACAGAATCGGAAGCAGGCTCCAGGCTCTGAGGCGTCAGCCCAGAGCCCAACGCGGGGCTCGAACTCACGGACCGTGAGATCGTGACCTGAGCTGAAGTCGGACGCTCAACCGACTGAGCCACCCAGGCGCCCCTAAAAAAATTAAAAAAAAAAGGAAAAAGAAAATTTAAAATTACATTTATGGTTTGTTTCTGTGGCTCATATTATATTTATATTGGACAACATAGCTCTACAAGTAACCACTATCTTGACTTTTTGATAATAATTTTCTTTTCTTTAGATTTTTACCACTTGTATATGCATCCACAAAATAATGTAGTTTCACCTATTTTTAAAAATTTATATAAGTGGAAAATGCTTTATGTATTCTTTTGTATCTTGCTTCTTTTGCTTATGTTTGTATAATTAATCCTGTTCTTACATGTAATTGTAATTCATTCGTTTTCATTGTTGTATGTAGTATTCCATTTTGTGAGTATACACTACAATTTGTCTATCCATTCTACTGTGCTAATTTATACTCCTACCAGCAATGTATAAGAATTATAGCATTTTTAAAGTATATTTATTTTTAGAGAGAGAGAGAGAGAGAGAGTGCACACACACACGCAAGGGAGGGGCAGAGAGAGAGATTCCCAAGCAGACTCTACACTGTCAGCAGGGAGTTGGTTGCGGGGCTTGAACTCACGAACCATGAGATCATGAGCCCCTACAACATTGTTTTTAATAGTGAAAAACTGGAAACATCACAAATGTTCATTAGTAGGGATTGGAAGGTAAATGGTACATTTATGCGATGAAATGGCATACAATTGTTGAAAAGAGTGAACTAACTTACCCTGAAATGACTTGAAACGATGTCCATGGTATACATCATGAAACAGAAAAAAAACAGAAAACAGAAAACAGAAAAAAAAAAAAAAAAAAAAAACAACCAAAAAGTTATAAAATAGATTTATAGAATCATCCCCCTAAAAACACCCAACCCTATACCTGGACATAAGAGCAAGTCTAGAAGTGCAATGAAGTTTCTGCAACAAAACAATAGGCTTGAGAGCCTCGGATTGTACAAGAGAGGAGTCGAGAGTGAAGTGGCTCAGAGGCTTTTATGTAACTGGAGGTGGGGAGCTATGGTGATCAGGTGAGGGGAGCACTGAAGACAGGAGGGATCTGAGAAAAGACTACCTCTCAGGCTGTGCATTGCCAGCTTGGGACATTGCCAAAGGAAGGCATTGAATTTGCATCTCCCTGGGCTGCTCTAGTTCCCTTGGGGTCTAGATAGGACCCAGAAATTGCTAAGAGACAGATTGGAGAGTCAGAGGGGACTTCCTAAGGCAGGGGGAAGTATCTGTGTATGTTAGGGAGGAGGGCTATGGAGTGGCACCTCCAGGCTAGGACCTCATAGGGGTCACAGTGAGAAATTGGAGAGGCCTATTGAGATAGCATAAACTAAGAGGAGGTTGAATCATCAAGGAGTTGGCTAATAATCCTTGAGAATATTGGGTGAGCCAAAAGAACAGAATGTGGAGTCTTCAGGGAGGCCAGCAGACAAGTTGTATAAGGGCCATCCAGCAGACAAAGAGAGTGACCCTGAAGCTCAGGACACAGGAGGTATATAAACCCAAGGACCAGCACAAGGCCGCAACTCCCTTTCCTCCAGATACTCTCCAAGGATGTGTAAGCCTATTTCAGTGGGAGGAAGCCTTCTGAGATCCTGAGCATCTTTATCCACACAGAAGACTGAAAAGACTATTTTATTTTATTTTATTTTACTTTTTAAATATGAAATTTATTGTCAAATTGGTTTCCATACAACACCCAGTGCTCATCCCAACAGGTGCCCTCCTCAATACCCATCACCCACTTTCCCCTCCCTCCCACCCCCCATCAACCCTCAGTTTGTTCTCAGTTTTTAAGAGTCTCTTATGGGTTGGCTCCCTTCCTCTCTAACTTTGTTTTTCTTCCCCTCCCCCATGGGCTTCTGTTAAGTTTCTCAGGATCCACATAAGAGTGAAAACATATGGTATCTTTCTTTCTCTGTATGACTTATTTCACTTAGCATCACACTCTCCAGTTCCAACCATGTTGCTACAAAAGGCCATATTTCATGCTTTCTCATTGCCAAGTAGTATTCCATTGTATATATAAACCACAACTTCTTTATCCATTCATCAATAGATGGACATTTAGGCTCTTTCCTTAATTTGGCTATTGTTGAAAGTGCTGCTATAAACATTGGGGTACAAGTGCCCCTATGCCTCAGCACTCCTGGGTAAATTCCTAGCAGTGCTATTGCTGGGTCATAGGGTAGATCTATTTTTAATTTTTTGAGGAAACTCCACATTGTTGTCCAGAGTGGCTGCACCAGTTTGCATTCCCACCGACAGTGCAAGAGGGTTCCCGTTTCTCCATATCCTCTCCAGCATCTGTAGTCTCCTGATTTGTTCATTTTAGCCCCTCTGACTGGCATGAGGTGATATCTCGTGTGGTTTTGATTTGAATTTCCCTGATGAGGAGTGACGTTGAGCATCTTTTCATGTTGGCCATCTGGATGTCTTCTTTAGACAAGTGTCTATTCATGTTTTCTGCCCATTTCTTCACTGGATTATTTGTTTTTTGGGTGTGGAGTTTGGTGAGTTCTTTATAGATTTTGGATACTAGCCCTTTGTCTGATATGTCATTTGCAAATATCTTTTCCCAATCCGTCGGTTGCCTTTTAGTTTTGTTGATTGTTTCCTTTGCAGTACAGAAGCTTTTTATCTTCATGAGGTCCCAATAGTTCATTTTTGCTTTTAAGTCGGGATAGAAAGAACATAATTAAACATCATAAAAGACATTTATGAAAAGCCCACAGCTAATATCATCCTCAATGGGGAAAAACTGAGAGCTTTCCCCCTAAGATCAGGAACATGACAGGGATGTCCACTCTCAACGCTGTTGTTTAATACAGTGTTGGAAGTTCTAGCATCAGCAACCAGACAACAAAAGGAAATCAAAGCCATCAAAATTGGCAAAGATGAAGTCAAGCTTTCACTTTTTGCAGATGACATCATATTATACATGGAAAACCCGATAGACTCCACCAAGTCTGCTAGAACTGATACGTGAATTCAGCAAAGTCGCAGGATACAACATTAATGTACAGAAATCAGTTGCATTCTTATACACTAATCATGAAGCAACGGAAAGACAAAGAGACTGATCCCATTCACAATTGCACCAAGAATCATAAAATACCTAGGAATAAACCTAACCAAAGATGTAAAAGATCTGCATGCTGAAAACTATAGAAAGCTTATGAAGGAAATTGAAGAAGATATAAAGAAATGGAAAAACATCCGGGCTCATGGATTGGAAGAATAAATATTGTTAAAATGTCAATACTACCCAAAGCAATATACACATTCAATGCAATCCCAATCAAAATTGCACCAGCATTCTTCTTAAAGCTAGAACAAGCAATCCTAAAATTTGTATGGAACCACAAAAGACCCCGAATAGCCAAAGCAATATTGAAGAAGAAGACCAAAGCAGGAGGCTTCACAATCCCAGACTTTTTCCTCTATTACAAAGCTGTAATCATCAAGACAGCATGGTACTGGCACAAAAACAGACACACAGACCAATGGAATTGAATAGAAACCCCAGAATTAGACCCACGAACGTATGGCCAACTAATCTTTGACAAAGCAGGAAAGAATATCCAATGGAAAAAAGACAGTCTCTTTAACAAATGGTGCTGGGAGAACTGGACAGCAACATGCAGAAGAATGAAACTAGACCACTTTCTCACACCATTCACAAAAATAAACTCAAAATGGATAAAGGACCTGAATGTGAGACAGGAAACCATCAAAACCCTAGAGGAGAAAGCAGGAGAAAAACCTCTCTGACCTCAGCCGCAGCAATTTCTTACTTGACACATCTCCAAGGGCAAGGGAATTAAAAGCAAAAGTGAAAAGACTGTTTAAAATACTGGATCCAACTGTTTAAGCTGCAGTAGATGTTTAGTAAAATATTTGTTTGTCTGTTAGTGTGTGGGCAGTTAGTGCCTGAGAAATGTAACACAGTCAAATTCATGTTCTCCGCAAGTATGCATTGTAGCAAATTAAACTTTGCAACCTCACTACATATGTATGTTAGTATATATGTAGAAGAGAACATCAGGAGGAAGATGTGCTAAATGGCTGGCAGTGGGCAGTCTCCAGGGGTGGGTTCTAGGTGACTTCCCCTTTCTATACTGCGTAGTTCTGTAACGTTTGCTTCTCCCCTCCAGTTTTAATGAGATAGAATTGACATCTACCTTTCTATTAGTTTAAGGTTTACAGAGTAGTGATTGGGTACCTCTCCTTGCTTTACAGATCAGCTGCCTACCTTTTTGGGTTTCTGGGGATTTGCCTTTGCTCTCCATTCCTGCTATCTATCTCTCATACTCATTTTTTTTTTTAAATTTTTTTTCCCAACGTTTTTTTATTTTTGGGACAGAGAGAGACAGAGCATGAATGGGGGAGGGGCAGAGAGAGAGGGAGACACAGAATCGGAAACAGGCTCCAGGCTCCGAGCCATCAGCCCAGAGCCTGACGCGGGGCTCGAACTCACGGACCGCGAGATCGTGACCTGGCTGAAGTCGGACGCTCAACCGACTGCGCCACCCAGGCGCCCCTGTCATACTCATTTTTTAAGAAGAGTCTTTCCTGAAACACTCTTTTTGTCTTTTAGTTAGGCACCTGGAAAGATAAAGCTCACTTTGTTATTTATCATTAAAGTTTGGTTAGCAGGAGAAACTACATTTCCAGGACAAATTTTCCCTTATACTTACGTGTTTTCACTAAAGCTGCAACATACATAATGTAAAAATATAATTAAGTCTAAGAAACTTTTATACCTTCCCCAAATCTTCTAAATTTTAGTATATGTGCTGCCTAAACGAGCACCTTCCCCAAATCTAGAACTTACATTTGTTGCAACCAGAGTTTTGCTTTATTTTTAACTTGTCATGGTATGGAGGATTTTTTTTTTTTTTTTTTAATTCGGCTTCATGCCCGGTGTAGAACCGAACTCGGGGCCTGAACCCATGACCCTGATCTCAAGACCCAAGCCAAGATCAAAAGTTGGCTGCTTAACTGACTAAGCCAGTCAGGTGCCACTCACAGTATTTTTTAACACAAGAATCTGGTTAAAAAAAATTATACTTACAGCTGAAAGATTACTAGAGCAGACATAAATTGTCACTGAGTAATTAGAAATATACATAGTGAGACTTGGAGACATAGTAACATGATAAAACTAGCATTTCTTATAGATCATTTTGGGAGATAATAGTGTCCAACAACAGTGGGAGAAAGCAATGGGAGATTGCAAGGTAATAAAGTTTGAACCTTTGGAAGTTTTCATGCCCATCTGCTTCTGAGGCTTTCTGCTTTTGCCTTTATAGAAATGTACAGAAAAATTCAGTTTTGATTTAAGAAAAATTTCTTGCGGTATCAAGGTTTGTTCAACTGGATAGGAATCCAGACGCAACTTTGGATTTACATTTTCTTGTTTCCCTTCCTTGGCTTAGAGAATTTATCAGATTCATTCTCATTGCCCATTAGTTTTTAAAGACCAATCCCTAATTTATGACATTTGTAAATAAGGTTCATTTGAGAAATTTATGTCATTTCTCATGGACTTACTAAAACTTTATGCTTTTTCACCAGGATAAAGTTTAGGAAATTGATTCATTTTTTTCTTGCTTCATTCACCAATGTTAAAGACCATTATCAGAGATAACATTAATTTTTGCTTTTTTGTCTTCTTCAAAGTTTTTTGAAATTGCCGTACAAAGACATAAGTAAGTTCATTGATTGAACATTTGTTGTGATCAATATGAAAATGCTGATTTATGGGTATTTCTAGCTGGTACAATGCTAGGTATAAAAACTTCAGTATAGGGCTGCCTGGGTGGCTCAGTCGGTTAAGCGACTGACTGTTGGTTTCAGCTCAGGTCATGATCTCATGGTTTTGTGAATTCCAGCCCCCCCATTGGGCTCTGTGCTGACAGCAGGACCCAGTTTGGGATTTTCTCTCTCCCTCTGTCTCTGCCCCTCCCCCACTCATGATGTCTCTCCCTCTCTCAAAGTAAATAAATAAACTTAAAAAAAAAAAAACCTTCAGTATAACAAAAATAGATACCATTTATTATGCCAATAGAAATGCAAGTAACTATAAGAAAAACGGAAAGATAAAGAGTACATAAAATTATTTTTATGAGTTAAAGCTACTTTTACTTTAGTACCAATTATGATAAGATCTTTTTCCAACTTCTTAATTGGAATATTTTGAGTCAGAAAAGTTGAAAGAATGGTGCAAGTAACACTATATGCCCTTTACCTAGGTTTCTGAATTGTGAGTATTTTCTGACAATTCTAAAAAGTAACAATGCATCTTTTATTTGGATAGATGAGAATTGCATTTTTTTGTTAGTTTGTTTCTTGGTGATTAGTGACAGAGACAAAAAGACACTGTAACAGAATTATCCCCTACCTTCCTTCAGTGCCAGCCTCATGGTATGGACTACTTATGAGCCATTCATTTAGGGTATGGGTTCTCTTGGATCATAGCAAGAGAAGAGGAGTATCTTTCCTCTATAAAGTGTCTTTTTACCCCTTTTGCTGAGTGCTTGCTGATCTGAAGAATTAACCGTGTGCATCAAGGCAGGGTGAATTCAATTTCTTTTCTTCTTATCAACTGAAGAAAGTTCAGTCTTTCTCAGTTTTTCTGATATACTGTATTATCCATCAGAAAGTTTGCTATGATTCTGGGTTCTGTTATATTTCCCACAAACCTATCTTCGGAGTTAATAGTTTATGGCACTCTCGTTCAGATAAGAAGGATTGGCGCTGGAGGATTTATGATATCTAACCCAATTTTCCATCACCATACCTTGACCTTGGCCTCATAAGTTGTAGCCCATACAAAGCAATCGATTGCTATCTGATAGAAGCAAATGGCCCTCTTTAACTCTAGGGCAATAGCTAATAAGGTCTTGATAATTGTGATTTATCCACTGTCAGCTGTGATTGCATGCGCCCCTCTGAAGCTGCCCTGAATTGATGGATGCAACTTGTATGACAGGAAGTCAGTTCCAGGGGCTTTCCCCTTTTATCCTTAGCCTCACCAGGGCTCCCAGAATTGGGGTGGATGAAGTCATTTTTCTTTCATTGTGGTCTTCTGGACTGAAATATGGTAAAAATTCATCTTCTCTTGAGCATGCCATTTTTTCCTTGTCAGATCTACAGTCTTTCCGTGACTGAACCAATTTGTTATCTACAAAAGCAGTGGCCTTGCGTTTCCCTTTGATTCACGGAACTCTGCATTGGCCAAGAGGCGTTTTCTTCTATAAATTTAGTAAAGGGTCAGCTCTTTCCTCAGCCAAGACATTTGGTTTCCCTTTTAATGAATTTGAGAGAAAAAAGAACTGACTGTTATTGGTGATCCTGTGGAATACTTCAAACTGTTTCATCTTTCAGGCATAGCTGACCGACACTCTGGGCAAGGAGAAACCCAAACTTATTTTTCTACGTGATCCAGGATCAAAGGATATCTTAGTCATCAGTAGAAATGAGGATGCAATAGTCTGGATACCCTCATTTAGAGAAGTTATCATTGGGGTGCCTGGGGAGCTCAGGTGGTTAAATGTCCGTCTTCAGCTCAGGTCATGATTTTGTGGTCCGTGAGTTTGAGCCCCGCATCAGGCTCTGTGCTGACAGCTCAGGGCTTGGAGCCTGTTTCAGATTCTGTGTCTCCCTCTCTCTCTGACCCTCCCCCGTTCACGCTTTGTCTCTCTCGGTCTCAAAAATAAATATACGTTAAAAAAAAATTTAAAGACGTTATCACTTATGAATTTGAGGAGCCCTTAGGGTCAAGGTCTTTGTGCTTCTGGTCTGTCCAAAAGTGAAAGTCTCTTGGCATGCCCTTTAAAGTACTGAATCATGGATAACATCGGATTTAATATTAACGTGTGCAAGTAGCTGGGGCAGGAAGCGATCTTACGTCCTGATATCCAGCCCTACCACAGTGGTACCTTTTTATATATTTTTCCCCTGACTTTGGCTTGGTAGTACTTGATTTCAATTCAGTTTGTATCTGAAGTTCAATTTTTTTCATCCAAACTCCTGTTTGTTTTTGTGTTTGTACAGATTTGTTGCCTAAATAAGACCACATGTGTTAAACCTTTCTTGGGCTCAGGGAGATGAAGACACTTTATATTGAAGTGAAGCAGCGTGTTTTGGTTGTCATATTAAGTGTAAGGCCTCTTACCATCAAAGACAACATTGATTGCAGCATGATTATGATTGGTTCTTAGGCAACCTCTCACATGTGACCCAAGATACCTACCTATTAGTCCAGATGGAATCACGTCAATCCTAATGACCCAGATGACATTGAGGCTTATCCCACCCACTCCAACAGGACTTTGCCCTGTAAAATATTTTTAGACGTCTCCGGGAGGTTTCTCTGAAGTGCGTGTGAATGAACACTCTCCAGCCTGCACTGCTGCTAGCTTCGCCACCTCCACAGGGTACCCTTTGGGTCCTGCTGTCCCCCGCTGGGCCCCAGTGCCATGTCTGAGTCTTGAGTCCTGATGTCCCTGGGCTTTCACGCGCCAGAGCTGTGTGGCATCCGTGAGGTGGGAAAGAATGCCCTCTCACTTCGGAGCCTGAGGTGCTCTCAGCCAGGGGGGCTGCACGGCATGACTTACCCAAACGTACCACCAGAACTGTTTCCTTTTTCTGTTACCTGTATATCTTAGGTCCCAGGTATGCATCCACCGGAAGGGGGTGGGGGTGGGGGTTGTTATTATAGATAGTCAGCAATTATTATTATTATTATTTTTTACCATGTCTTATATATAACTGTTCATTGAATGACAATTAGAATAATTTGAGTTTTTTCACTATTGCAAACGCTGCTATCATAAATAACCTTGTGATATACAATCGTGCATGCTTATGTGATGTGTCCGTAAGACAGATTTCTAGGGGCGCCTGGGTGGCGCAGTCGGTTAAGTGTCCGACTTCAGCTCAGGTCACGATCTCGCGGTCCGTGAGTTCCAGACCCACGTCGGGCTCTGGGCTGATGGCTCGGAGCCTGGAGCCTGTTTCCGATTCTGTGTCTCCCTCTCTCTCTGCCCCTCGCCCGTTCATGCTCTGTCTCTCTCTGTCTCAAAAATAAATAAACATTGAAAAAAAATTAAAAAAAAAAGACAGATTTCTAGAAATGGAATTGCTGGGTCAACAAGTAAGTATATTTGAAATTCAGATAGATACTATGAAAATGCCATCCAAAACAGTCGTGCCAGCCTGTGTGCTTATCATCAGTGTGCATCTGGGATCTCCAGTTTGTAAGCTTTGCCAAACTGGTAGTAAACATGGTATAATATCGTTATTTCATTTTATTTTTTATTAAAAAAAATTTTTAGGGGCGCCTGGGTGGCTCAGTCAGTTGAGCGTCCAACTTCAGCTCAGGTCAGGATCTCACAGTCTGTGGGTTCGAGCCCCGCGTCGGGCTCTGGGCTGACAGCTCAGAGCCTGGAGCCTGTTTCCAATCCTGTGTCTCCCTCTCTCTCTGCCCCTCCCCCACTCTCACTGTGTCTCACTCTGTCTCTCAAAAATAAATAAATATAAAAAAAGTTAAAAAAAATTTTTTTAAAAATTGGAATCCAAGTTGGTTAACATAGAGTGTAATAATGATATCAGGAATAGAATTTAGTGATTCATCACTTACATATAACACCAAGTGCTCATCCCAACAAGTGCCCTCCTTAATGCCCCTCACCTATTTAGCCCATCCCCTGCTTACCTCCCCTCCAGCAACGCTCATTTTATTCTCTGTATTTAAGAGTCTCTTATGGTTTGCCTACATAGTTAACAATTATTGAGCATTTACTGTGTGCGTAGCTATGTGATAAGCCCTTTAATATAGGTTCTATTATTTCCATTTTACAGAGGAGGAAATCAAGGCTTCAGAAGTTAATTTACTTGCCCAAGTTGCGGAGTAAGTACTGACAGTCTGACCTCCAATCTCCTATCTTAATCACTAAAACACGACTGTTTTCAGCATCACCCAGCCTCTAATAACCAAAGCTTATTTATTGCATTACTTCCTGGTGCCAAGTGCTTTCCTTGTAGGAAAAGTTTCTTGCAGGAGGGATCCTCAGGCTCCTACCAAATAAATTTCAGTTTGGTTCTTCCATCAGCTCAGGAGACATAATAAAAATTTATGCAAAGTTTAGCAAAAACATAGCATGATTTCTCCCACCGAGAAGGCACGTCAGTCTTTTAGGCAACTTGGCTACATTTCTGGCAGTTCCCAAGCAGGTTCAAACTGGGCCACCTACCACTGTCCCCTCTTATGCACAATGGTTTATGGTTGATGTTGTCACTTTCAGAGACAGGCACGGTTTGTAAGTCAGCTTTCTAGACTCAGGGTGACCTGGGTTTCCAGCCATCGACTGAGGATTGTTGTACTCAGGTATCCCACTTTAACTTCGTGTAATGTATAGAAAATGCATAGAAACATCCCAACATTTTATTTTTGTGGGTAGGACTTTTATTCTATCTTTTCCCACGAGTGAATATTCAAAGAAGTCTTTGACTCTTTCCTCACCTCTATTACGTTTGGTCAACTGCTCTTGATCTTTCCACACGATCTTTCCATCCTAATGCACAACATTATTCCAGTGAGTTTCAAAGCCCAAGTAAACAATCACTCAACATGCTACCTTGAAAATCTTTGTCTCAGGTCTAATTGATTTCCTTTTACTACTCTAGCCACTCACCCCACGCTACATCTGGACGTTGTCAGTATGTGGAAATGTTCCATCTTAGAAATCTTAAGCTCTGGGACATGTTCTATCCCTTCAAACTTCCCCAGGCCCTCTCCTTGCTATGCCCATCTTCTACATGAACTGCCTGCCACACTATTATAGTTGCCTGTTATCATACAGATGGCTAATTCCCATCAATGTCATTTTTATCTTTCTTCTGTAAAGATAAACTTTCTAATTTTTGGCTGGATACATGGTTGCCTTGAGAATAAAGACTATATTTCCCTGCATCATTTGCAGCTGGTTATGACCATGTGACTCCATTCTGGCCAGTTGGGATGTGAGGAAAGTGACATGTGTGGCTTCCAGGGAGAGGGCATGCATACCACCACACTGAGTATGATGTGAACTTGACAGCCAGGCATCTTAGATCTTAGACCTTGTGGACAATGGCATCCCTCAAGGGGTGGTGGTATAACAAGTTCACCTTGTTCTCTGGACAATCTCATGGAATAGAGCAAGCCTATCAACCCTCCACCTATATCTGCACTGTTTCATGAGAGAGAAATAAGTTTATTCTTATTTGACTCACTGCAGTTTTGGGCCTTTGCTTCATGCAGCTGAACCTGTATTCTAATTACAACCCGATTGTGTGTTTTCCCGAGTATACTCAAGCTCCTTGAAGTTGGGCCCCACGTCTTAGTAACCAGTTGTGCTGGTCTCTTTCAGGATGGATTGGTTGGTTCCAGAGGTGGAAGGGGAAACAGATTAGTCTTTTTCCTCCAAAGAAGAGGACCTTTCTGATGAGACAATAATATGCAGGGAAAATGGGTAAAACACAGGCAAATTTTTATGCTGCCTCTTTTTTTTTAAAAAAAAGTTTTAATTTAAATTCCAGTTAGTTAACATACAGTGTGATATTAGTTTCAGGTGTGCAATATAGAGACTCAACAATTCCATACATCACCCGGTGCTCATCACAACTCACCACAAATACACTCCTTAATCCCCATCACCTATTTTACCCATCCCCTACCCATCTCCCCTCTAGTAACCATCAGTTTGTTCTCTACAGTTAAGATTCTGTTTCTTGGTTTGCCACTGTCTCTCTTTATTGTTTTTTTTTCCTTTGCTCGTTTATTTTTTAAGTTCTACATATGAGTGAAATGATATGGTATTTGTCTTTCTATGCTGTCCCTTACCTTCCTAGACTCAGTGGAGAAGGAAGGGCAGGGTCCCTAGGCAGAGGGACAAAGCCTTAGAGGGCAAAGTTCCACCCATACTGACAGTAAAAAAGGGAAAGTGATGATGTCCTAATGGGCCATAAGTACTGGACAAAGCCTGGTATTTCTTATCTTCCTGTGGATAGAAGACCCTGTCAGCACATTGCAGCTGGCACCATAGTCACATGTGTGTTCCATTGCCTCAGGCTATTCCTTGCATAGGGTCAATTGGTGGGGTCCAGAATCCAGAAAGAATTAATGCAGGTGGGTTGGGCAGCCTGATTATATCAAGTTGGCCAGGCATTTAGGCGTTGGGCTACACAGTCACATTAAGGGTGGCCAGACACTCAGGAGCTGGGGCTCCCTAGATAACGATGACTCATTAACCTTATAAAATAATGGGTCTAAGCCAATTATATGATTATATTAAAAAAACCTGGTACCATCACTGTCCAGTCAAGAGTCAGAGACCATACCAATTGTTTGAACAAGGAGAATTTAATGTCTAGATTGTTGTTAACTAGGTAGCCTAAAAGACAGAAAGGAGCATCAATGTATCACAGAGTTAGCAATTGCAGGAAGCAGTTAATACTTCCAGGGTTTGGGGAATAAAGACGGGGATTATTAAAATTTAGAAACTTGGAGGAGGGGCCATATGGAATGGAATTTACACCTCTGGGGAAGGGGCATAGCTCTGCTGGAAACAGTGTCTCGCTTGGAGCAGGGACCCCGTGGGCTGGAGAACCAGACCTCCGGGAAGGAGAAAACAGCCAGGATGAGACTAGTACTGCAAGCATTGGAAAAAACCTGCCAACTGGATTTAAATGCTGCTATGGGAGCAGAAGCATTGCTGGTATGATGCTCACAGGACTTGTAAACAGACAGGAAGGAGTCTCTTCTCCTTCCTCCAGCCTCCCAGTCCTCCTCTGGCAGAACAGAGCCTAACTGGGAGACTGCTGGCCAAGCAGAAATGTGGTTTGCAGCGTCCCGGTCCCAGTGCCACAGGGCAGGGCAGCAAAGATGGGTGTGGAGATGTGAGGCTATACAGCATAGTAATTGGCACATACCTCAGCAGTTCTAAATTCAGATAGTTTCATGTTGTCTCAGCCAGCCTCATAAGTAAGGCCTACAGACTTCAATTTTTTAAGGGACGATCTGGTGACTAAAGGAAGAATGCTTTGTTGCCACACGACATTTGAAATGTTCCAGAGGGATGAGGCAGATAAAACATCACCGGGCTGGTGATAGGAAATGAGTCTGGAAGGACAAAAAGGAGTTCCTTGGGCAGTGGAAGAACCAGTGGAAGAACTAACCACTACCTAGTGGAGGAAGGGAGTCCCAGTCAGGAGGAAAAACAGGTACAAAGGCCAAAAAGAGGGCCCAACCCCTTAAATGGGCTGAGTTGCACTCAGGGCAAAGCTACCCAAGTCTTGGGGCTTCCCTAGGATAAGGCAGGAGTTAGGGCATGGGTGACTGGCGCAAACAGAGTACTCTCCCCAGGACCAGTGACCCCCTCAGAGTAATTAGGACCCTCTACCAGTTCTATTTAAGCACAATGTGTTATGCTGGCTGGACTTGGACAAGGTAATTAAAATCTCTGATTAGAGAATATTATTCCCGTTTGACAAATAAGGAGACTGAGGCTCTAAGAATTTAAGTAGCCTGCCCATGATCACAGAATCTGTGACTCAAATGACCTACTTTTCTCCCGGACCCCTTCCCCGGATGTCCCCATGGATTCTCCCGCTGAGCACGTTCCAGCATGCACTCCTTCCCTTCTTCTGTGTCTCGCTTCAGACCTCCTTTCTGGATCCCTGAAGTCAGGTCCTGGGTTCCTTCCTTTTTCCTGCCTCCATGCCCCCACCTCACCCCATACAATCCATCACCAAGTCTTGTAGATTTGACCTTCTAAACAAAGAAGCCTCTCTAGGCCAGAGAAAGCTTCCAAAACCACAAAAATCATGCCATTTTCCTTCTTAAAACTTCTCAGTGGTTCCCATGGCTTACTGGAGAAAATCCAAGCTCCTTTATTTCATAGTGAGGCCACTGTGATATGGTCTTTATTAACTTCTCCAGCTTTGCTGGCCACTGTCTCTCTATCCTGCGGTGAGACCGGAGGGCAACTCTGGCCAGGGAAACAAGACGAGGGTTCACCTCCTCCCTCCACTGACTAACCTGCAGGCAAGAAATTGCAGTGATGTCACATTGTTTTCTATGCCTTCCAGCAGGTTACCTACCTCTGATTTAGTGGCTTTAGCCACTGCTCACGTCAGGGTAGCATTGATGCGGGCCCGCTGGCTTCTGTTTTCTGTGCTGGAATGAATGCGTGAGGATGCCTCTGGGTATTGTTTCTGGCCTCTCACCTCTAATCCCTTCCTCTCTCCCTCCCTCCCTTCCTTTTCTCTCCTCTCTCTTTCATAAAAAGTATATTTATATTAGACAGGAACTTATTTTATTTTATTTTATAGAGAGTGGGGGGAGGGGGAGAGAGAGAGAGAGAGAGAGAGAGAAAGAGAGAATCCCAAGCAGGCCCCATGCTCATGCTCAGTGCAGAGCCCAACGTGGGTCAATCCCACAGCCCTGAGACCTGTGCCAAAATCAAGAGTCAGATGCTCAACTAACTGCACCACCCAGGTACCCTAGACAGGAACTTTTTAATGCAAAGGGCAGAAACTCAGTTCAAATTAACTTAAGCCTAAAAAGGGAATTTATTGACTTATTGAACTGGTAAATCTAGGGGTAGAGCTGGATCCAGGGATATAAATATTATTATTCTCTCTCTCCCTTTCTGTGTTGTTACTCTCTGTGTTGGCCACATTATCTCCTATTTCAAGATGTATTCCCTGTGTGTAGGAGGTGAAGGGCAGCAGGGCCTCAGGCAGCTCCGAGTTTATGTCTCGCTTGTCCACCCCAGAGGAATGGGAGCTTCTCTCAATGTCTCTCCATAAAATCCCGAGGAAAGGCTCTGATTGGTTCTGTTTCCTAATTTGTCCTTGCTTCAGTTCACCCCCTGCCCTCCAATCCCTGGGGCCAGGAGGAAGGGGGACATTGATTACAAAGGGCTGGATCAGAAGCTCATCCCTACGGTCAAGGGTGGGGGACGCTGTGATTGGCATTCATCCAGAACCACATAGACTTGGAGGGGTAGTTACCCAAAGAAATAGGGGTGCTACTATTAGAATATGGACAAAAGACCTATTGGACAGATAGAAAAAAAAAAAAAAAGGTAACCAAAGTGATGTCTATACTGCTATCATCACCACCACTATTACGACCACCACCACCGTTATCGAGCAACTGCTGTGTTATAGGCACAGGGCAGTTCCTTTATGTATACAGGTTATTTCTGAATATTACACATGACACCATTTTCAAGAAGAGGAAACCGACATTTAGGTGGTTTAACGCTCTTGCTTGAAGTCATGGAGCTAGCCTGTCTGACACCAGGTGTGTGCTTTACCTCACGCTGCCTTCTCTGGGCCAGGGAGTCCTCTGTCTCACCATTGCCCAGTAATTACAGCTCACAAATGACCCTGTGGAGGAGTAGCTGGATGAGTGCATGACTTATATAATTGACCTTCAGTCACATTGGCCAACTTATGTTTTCATAATGTGGAAGGTGCATTTTTATGATCCAGTCTGTGGAATGGGGTTAATGAACCGGTACTTCCCCGCCAGGGGCCGAATGTACCCCACTGAGATGAAGATAAGGGGGGCTGAGCTGTTTAAGAGGAGTAGGGCTGCCCCCTCCAGAAGACCAAAGCCACCTACCGAGGACGTTGAATTCAGTGTTGCAAATAAACGTTAAAAAAAATCGAAGCCCTCAAAACACGTTTGCATCTGGCTTTTTACTTTGGGTTGCTTACCTTAAAAAGTCATTTACTATTGGTTTGCCATTAGCTGTTAGAGACTTTAAGCATATGGGTAATAGTAATCAAAAACACAAAAATATAATTTAGCCTTGACATATGAGATATATAGTGGCTTAAGGGAAGGAGTCAATGTTGTATACTTAAATATATATACTAGATATACTTAAAACTTACTATATCCTATATAGTACTTAAACATACACCATACACATACACACATTGAAAATGTTGTCTATACTTAAAATGTGGCTCACATGTTCGGCAAAGAAACTTGGAGGCTTTCTTTTTTTAATGTTTATCTTTGAGAGAGAGAGAGAGAGAGAGAGCAAGAGAGCATGTGTGCACAGAAATGAGGGATGGACAGAACGGGAGCAGACGGAGGATCCAAAGCAGGGTCTGTGCTGACAGCAGAGAGTCGGGTGTGGGGCTTGAACTCATGAACTGTGAAATCATGACCTAAACCAAAGTCGGTGCTCAACCGACTGAGCCACCCAGGAGCCCCAAACTTGAAGGTGTTATATGGATCCTGGTCTCATTTTGATTACAGTATACTTTGCTAGGTTGGGGGGACTGCCAAGGTACTTGAAAAACATTTATTTAACTTAAGTCTCCTGGTTATACTCCTTCAATTAGTGGCTGGCTCTCACAAAGGGGTTAGAAAGACTGCAATTCTTTATAGGCTGGCCAATCATGGTAGTGTCCCTTAGCCATCTCCCAGTAAGGGAGGAGATTTTCTGTTTTCCTACTCAGAAGTGAGCACCTAGGCCAAGGTGAGTCAGGCTCCAGATTGATCAGTGGCCTATAAGATGGCTTGATACCCAGGATCTGCCTAGATTGTTCTTTAAAAAAATTTTTTTTTAATGTTTATTTACTTTTGAGAGAGAGGGACTCATTAAATTTTTTTGTTTGTTTTAATGTTTATTTTTTTTAATGTTTATTTTATTTTTTGAGACAGAGAGAAACACAGCATGAGCAGGAAAGGGGCAGAGAGAGAGGGAGACACAGAATGTGAAGCAGGCTCCAGGCTCTGAGCTGTCAGCACAGAGCCCGACGCGGGGCTCCAACTCACGAACTGTGAGATCATGACCTGAGCCGAAGTTGGACGCTTAACCGACTGAGCCACCCAGGCGCCCCTTAATGTTTATTATTATTATTTTTTAACATTTATTTATTTTTGAGACAGAGAGAGACAGAGCATGAACAGGGGAGGGGCAGAGAGAGAGGGAGACACAGAATCGGAAGCAGGCTCCAGGCTCTGAGCCATCAGCCCAGAGCCCGACGCGGGGGCTCGAATTCACGGACCACGAGATCGTGACCTGAGCCGAAGTCGGACGCTCAACCGACTGAGCCACCCAGTTAATGTTTATTTTTGAGAGAGAGAGCAGATTGTTCTGATGGTGACCACACTGGAATGAGCAATGTCTTTGTCTTTAAGAGGATTAAGATACAGAGAGTTGACTGGTTGTGGGTGCGGGAGCTGAAAATACTGAGAGAAGGAGGTCTGCGGATGCCACGGCTTCCTCAAGGCTGTGAGGAAGCTGAGGTCAAGAGGAAGAGGAGGGGCATGGATAAGCCCCAGCCACCTAACCTGAGCTGTGTCTCACAGCCGGTAGCAGCTGTTCCTTGAATGGGATTTCCGAGGCCAGTGCATTTGGGAAAGTAAGAAGCTTGTCTAATGTTAACTCAGTGTTTCCCAGACCTACTTGACAACAGAACTCTCACCTGTTAACACTTTTTTTTTTTTTACACTTTATTTATTGTGTGTGTGTGAGAGAGAGAGAGAAAGAGTGCATGAGTGGGGAGGGGCAAAGAGGGAGAGGGAGAACGAGTATCCCAAGTAGGCTCTCTGCTGTCAGCACAGAGCCCAACACAGGGCTTGAACCCACGACTGTGAGATCATGACCTGAGCCGAAATCAAGAGTCGAGTTGGATGCTTAACTGACTGAGCCACCCAGGCGCCCCTCCCCTCTTACCATCTTTTATAATACCATGTTCCATGGAACAGAGTTCAGAGTAGAGGCTGGCAGCAGAGGGTGGAAACTAACGGAAGGATGGCCGCAGAAACAGAGAGGCAGGTCTGTCCTCCTTTCGGGGGAGCCAGGGCACTCCTTGGCTAAGGGGGTGACAGGACTTCCTGGGCGTTTTATCTGTTTCACCCTCTGAACTGCCTTCCAGCCGTTGTGAGTTCTGGGCACAGCTGCCATAATATTTTAGTGTTTCTTATTTTTGTGAGTATTCTTATCTGAAACCTCCACTAATGAGGATGAATTGAGTCAGTCCTTTTTTTTTTTTTTCTTGTAACTGAGAGTCCCACTAATGTAACAGGACGTTAGAATGACTTTTTAGTTGTCTGCCCAGGTGCTATGTATGGCAGGTGACAAATGCCCCCACTTCCTCCATGAAATGTCCGACCACCTGTGGAGGACGTGCTGAGAGACTGTGGAACCGGTGTTGCCAGCATTCACCCCTCAAGTGCTCCAGGCGAGGGTGCAGATGGTGAAGAATCACCATGGGCGTGGGCAATGAGAATTCTTTGAAGAGAGTCATCGAGGTGACTTACTGGGGGAGAAGAGAGAGCCCACCCTCCCCGGGGTTGTAAGGCGAATGAGGGAGGCTTCAGAGATTCAGGTGAAGGGATTGGTAGGTGTTTCTGGCCAAAGCCCGCAGAGTAAGGCAAGAAAGTGAAGATGGAAAAAATGTACTCCCAGCAGTGGAGTACAGGTCTGAACAGGTGAGGCCCCAGGGAAAAGGAGGTGGGACTTGGCTTATCTCAAAAAGGACGATCTCCTGGAGGGCAAGGTGAACCCAGCGTTAAGAGGCTGGAGGTGGGGGAGCGCCTGGGTGGCCCAGTCAGTTAAGCGTTTGACTTTGGCTCAGGTCATGATCTCATGGTTAGCAAGTTCAAGCCCCACATCAGGCTCTGAGCTGTCAGCCCAGGAGTCTCCTTTGGATTCTGTCTCCCCTCTGTCTCTGCCCCTCCCCCGCTCGTGCTCTGTTTCTGTCCCTCTCTCAAAATAAATAAACATTAAAAAAAATGTAAAAAAAAAAGAGGCCGGATGTGGGTAGTCTGGGGAACCAGAGCTGAGGGACAGCACCGGTGACCAGTGGGAGGAGCTCCCACCTACACTGGTGACTACATCAAGGTCCTCAGTGGGGAGGAGGGTCCCTGTGAGGAAGAAGAGCCAGTAATGCTACTCTGTTGCGCTGAGGCCTGCTTTCAGATTACAACCCCACCAGCATAGGACTTTGGTGTCCCTACCTGTTTTCCCTCCCAGCCCTCCCCTAGCTCTAGAGGAGCCAGAAGCAGCAGAGGGTACAGGGTAGGGGCAGGGTAGGCATGGGGGGGGGGAGTGGGGGAGGCCCCATGCACCCCAACCCCAGCAGGTTTTCCTACTGGGAACATAGAGTGTTTGTAGATTAGCTGTTTGAGCGGACAGATTTTTTTTTTTTGCCTAGAAGTGACCGAAGGATTTTTATTTTCTGAGTGACTAGACAATCTAGGGGCCTCGGGCTGGGAAAGAGCAGGTCTGCAGGTGGATTTTGCAGAGGTAGTCCTGCCTTTGGCTCGTTCAGTTCTGCGCTCCACACACTGGGAATCGGACAAAGCAAAAAAACCCATTTAAAGGGTTTATAAATGTTTACACTGCTTCCTCAGTAACTATTGTTGCCCTAAGTAAAGAGGCGAAATGAGTCAAGCTCAAAAAGATGAGCTTATTCAGGAAGGGCAAAGGGATCGCTATTCAGGACAAGCAAACTGAAGCAAGCTGCAGGTGGGTCTGTTGAGGGCTGGGGCCGGCTCTATCTATGGGCAGGGAACGGAAGGAGGGGAAGTTCAGTTAGAGTCAGTTAAAGCGAAAAGCAAACAAAGACCTGCCTTGAAAAATTTCCCGCGCAGACAGAATCAGTCCAGTCCCACACACAAAGCTCAATTCAGCCCACTTTGCGGGACCAACCAGACCTGGGTCGCCTCCAGTTTATGCCTCTGGCGACACTTCTCACAGTCGATTAAGAGAGAATCTCTCTGATCAACCTCCAATCAGCTAAGAAAATTCCAGCCCTATCCGTTTTCTGTAAGTCGGGTATTTACTGGGAATCACTCTTAGTTTTGTCTTCCTGAGGGCACTGTTGTGAGACTCCTTGTCGTTTTTGTTTTTAATTTTTTTTAATGTTTAGTTTTGAAAGAGAGAGAGAGAGAGACAGAGCGTGAGCAGGGGAGGGGCAGAGAGAGGAGACACAGATCCGAAGCAGGCTTCAGGCTCTGAGCTGTCAGCACAGAGCCTGATTCGGGGCTTGAACCCACAAGCCGTGAGATCGTGACCTGAGCCGAAGTCGGATGCTCAACCAGCTGAGCCACTCAGGTGCCCCTGAGACTCCCTGTTTTATATCCTCTGGTTGGATTTTAGATTGAAATTGTTTCACACTATGCACGAACTAATTCTAACATAAAAGATTTTGGACACAAACCAGTTCCTGCCCTCGAAGAGCATGCAGTCGAGTTTGACAAGTCCCAGGTGAGCCTGGGGCTTTCTTACTTCAGGTCGTCTAAGAATCACAGTAGTACCTCTGATTCAGTAGGTCTTGGTTGGGACCTAGGAATCTGCATTTGAACAAGTCCCCTTTTCTAAGACCACTGATGGAGAAATAATAATCCAGCCTTCTAACAAGCACCATACACCAAAGCATTTTTAAAAAATGTTTATTTACTTTGAGAGAGAGAGAGTGGGTGGGGGGGCGGAGGGCAGGGGCAGAGAGAGAGAGGGAGAGAGAATCCCAAGCAGGATCCACACTGTCTGCACAGAGCTTGATGGAGGGCTTTATCCCACAAACAGTGAAATCATGACCTGAGCTAAAATCAAGACTCAGGGGCGCCTGGGTGGCGCAGTCGGTTAAGCGTCCGACTTCAGCCAGGTCACGATCTCACGGTCCATGAGTTCGAGCCCCGCGTCGGGCTCTGGACTGATGGCTCAGAGCCTGGAGCCTGTTTCCGATTCTGTGTCTCCCTCTCTCTCTGCCCCTCGCCCGTTCATGCTCTGTCTCTCTCTGTCCCAAAAATAAATAAACGTTGAAAATCAAGACTCAGACTCTTCTTAATCACTGAGCCATCCAGGTGCCCCACACCCCAAACAGTTTTAATACCTTAGCTCTTTCTTTCTCTTGTTCTTTTGTTCTTTCTTTCAACGTTTATTTATTTTGAGAGAGAGAGAGAGAGAGAGAGAGAGCAGGGGAGGGACAGAGAGAGGTGGAGAGAGAGAGAATCCCAAGCAGTCTCCACACTGTCAGCTTGGAGACTGACTCGGGGCTTGATCCCATGAATTGTGAGATTATGACCTTAGTTGAAATGAAGAGTTGGAGGCTTAACCCACTGAGCCAGCCAGGCGCCCCCTAGCTCATGCATTATTGACTGCTACAGAGTTTACCCCTGATCTTGGACGATATTACTCAGCCATTTGGATAAAACAAAGTTTCTTCCTGTTCTTTTATTTTTTAACTGATTTTTTTTTTTTTTTTTTTTTAGAGTAGGCTCCACGCCCAATGTGGGGCTTGAACTCTTGGCTCTGTGATTAAGAGTCATGTGTTCTACCGACTGAGCCAGCTAGGTGCCCCACTTTATTTATTTTATTATTATTTTTTAAGTAATCTCTACTCCCAATGTGAGTACTCCTAAGACCTTGAGATCAAGAGTCACATGCTCTGCCGACGACAGCCAGGTGTCCCTCTGCCTGTTCTTTATTTCATTAAAGGAAAACCACTGGATAGATTTTCACCAAATGAGAAGAGTATGTTTGGGTTTGTCTGACTTAAAAGAAAGGGTAAAGGAAATTTATTTCGGGAGAACCTGAGGAGGGGATCCTTGCAAGAGAGAGGCAGCTGTATTCAGAGCAGAATCAGGCACTGAATTCTGACAACGACGCTCTCCCAAGAGCAGGCTGGGCTCAGGGAGGAAGCAGCAGCAGTTTATTGGTTTAATGGTGGTTAATGATTGATGTGAGCTGCCCAGAGAAGGTCAGGTACCCGAGAACAGAATTTTCAGAAAAAGTCTGCAGGAGAAAATGGACTAGAAACATGTGAACAGAGCGTTCTGATCCCCATTTAGCTGTTTATCATGGACATTTGGGCAAGAGTCTTGCATTTTCTGTTTCCCTAATTATAGAATTAGCACAGTGCTGACTTTTCTTCACAGGGTTGTTGTAAGGAATAATGAATGAAATCCCATGTTTGCACTTGGGTACTTTATGAAGATGAGGTGTTTTTTTTTTTTTTTTTAAAGATGGGTTTTGGGGTGCCTGGGTGGCTCAGTCGGTTGAGTGTCCGACTTCAGCTCAGGTCATGACCTCACGGTCTGTGAGTTCGAGCCCCGCGTCGGGCTCTGTGCTGACAGCTAAGAGCCTGGAGCCTGTTTCAGATTCTGTGTCTCCCTCTGTCTCTGCCCCCTCCCCTGCTCATGCTCTGTCTCTCTCTCTCTCTCTCTCTCTCTCTCTCTGTCAAAAATAAATAAACATTAAAAAAAAATTTTTTTAAAAGATGGGTTTTAGTTGTATGTTAAAAATGCAGAATAAGTGGGATAAGCTAGATTTTATTGCAAGATGTTGGGTTTAATTTAATCTGGTGTTCTTTTATAGTGTGTTATTCCCTTTATTGTTTGTTTTGATGACTCAGTTTACAATATGATGTGATTTACAATTTTTTTTAATGTTTCTTTATTTTTGAGACAGAGAGAGACACAGCATGACTGGGGGAGGAACAGAGAGGGAGACACAGAATCCAAAGCAGGTTCCAGGCTCTGAGCTGTCAGCACAGAGCACGGCAGGGGACTTGAACTCACGAGCTGCAAGGACGTGGCCTAAGCTGAAGTCAGATGCTTAACAGACTGAGCCACCCAGGCGCCCCAGTGTGATGTGATTTTAAAATCACATGTGATTTGATTAAAAAAATCTAATGCGTGAGGTGCCTGGTTGGCTCACTTGGTGGAGTATGACTCTCTTGACCTCAGGGTTGTGAGTTTGAGCCCCACGTTGGGTGTAGAGGTTACTTAAAAATAAAATCTTGAGGTGTTGCCAGCGCAGAGCCTTCTTGGGATTCTCTCTTTCTCTCACTCTCTCTCTGCTTCTCTCCTGCTCATGCTCTGTCTCTCAAAATAAGTAAATAAAAACTTAAAAAAAATGAAAATATCTAAAAAAAAAACCAAGCTAATGTAGGAAAATTAGGGTGTTCTAATGGGTGTCCACCAATTAGAACATGGGGTGGACATTATTTTTAGAAAGGTGAGTAGGATTTTAGGGATAGAACAAATATGGAGAAGCATGCTAAGCAACCGACTATGGACTTAAACTCTTTTGGTTATTAATTTGCTAAGGGGCCCTGAGCCATGAATATAGATGAAAATCTATGAAAATTGACACGTGTACTCAGATTGGGGCAATATATCATCACCACACCCAAGATATGGTATAATAAGAACATCTTAAATATTTAACATAATGCTATGCTGTATAATTACACATATGGCATTATCTTTAATAGGAGCTGATTAATGAACGTGACATAAAGCAAGGATTAATATTAGCTCTTCAGACACTGATGTTCAGATAGCCATCTGAAAAGTCATTTTTCTCCAAGTTCTTTTCCTTAAGGATTATAGAAATGTCAATTGTTTTTGCAGTTTCCATTTCAAGAAGCAGTTATTCATACTCCCCAGAGAACTCTTCCCTAACAGACGACAGTAAAACTTGGAATTAATGGCGGTGACATTTGAGACCTAAATTACTGCCTTCGTGGTTTAAATAATTATCCTGCCATGTCTATGCAAGAGACTTTCCAATTTTTCACTTTATTCCTGGCTTATCTCTCATCTCCAGTGCTTGTCTCTTACGGCTCAATTTCTAATTTCCCCCTGAAAGTTCTCCTGCTTATTAACAGTACTTTTATGGTAACTCATCTAAAATAGTTTTTCAACAAGCTCTTCTCAAAGGTCCTCTCTTGCTGTCCATTTGTTTCTTCATTTTGACACTGAATGGATGCTATGCACTGGTCCTTCCTGCAGATGTATTTTTATATTTGCTCACCTCTATTTCTTTGTTAACTTTATTCCCCAAAGGTGACCACCATATACATAAATTATTTTTTAGAGAAGTTTTAGGTTCACGGCAAAACTGAACAGAAGGTACAGAGATTCCCCACGTATCCCCTCTCCCCACGCATGCAGTCTTGTCTTCTCCATTATCAGTGTTTCCCCACCAGGGTGGTACATTTGGTACAGTTGGAAAACCTACATTTATACATCATAATTACCCAGAATCTAGAGCTTTTGTTAGAGTTCGCTTTTTTTTTTTTTTTTGGAGCATAGTTGATACACAACATTACATTCGTTTTAGGTGTGCAACTTTGTGATCATTAGGGTTAACTATTGGTGATGCACCCTGTATAGGTTTGGACAACTATATAATGAAATGCATCCATTATAGTATCCATTATGGTATCCTACAGAGTAGTTTCACTGCCCTCAAATCCTCTGTGCTCCCCTATTCATTCCTCTCCCCTGACTGTCCATTTTTAAATAAACTATTGTTAAGTGCCTGCTACCAACTGGAAATGGACTGGCCACTTCAAAAACAAACTAAAAATTAGGTTCCATGTCATTAAGAATTATACAGTCTGTGGGGAAGGCAGTTATATAAACAAATAATATAATGAGTTAAATTGCTTTAATGAGGTTGTGTATCAGTGTTGATGGGGCCCTAGCAGAGATGGTGCTCATAAGTCAACCTGCGAAATATAGAGAAGGCCTCCCAACAGACATATCTTCTCTAGTAGGAGTGTGCTGGTATGCAGTGTGGGGAGGGGTTGGTACAGAGAGGCCCGGGGATGGTATCTAAGCTGAGAGAGTGGCATGTGCAAAGGTCCAGCAGCTCTGGAGGACAAGGCGTGCTTGGAGTGACTACAGCAGTTTAGTATGTTTGAAGAACTGGCTGTGGGATGGGGTGCAGGTGATGGGACTTGGAAGGAAAGCAGGGACAAAGATCATGAAAGGCCCTGAATATCATGGAAAAGGAGTTTACTAGATTTTACCTTGGAGCCACTGGGGAGCCACTGAAGAATTCTGAGCAGTATACGGATATGATCAGGTCGTTATGTTAGAAAAATCCAGTCTGGTGGAAGGGTGGAGGATAGGTTAGAGGGCAGCAAGATGGGAGGTAAGAAAGGCCAGTGAGGGTGTTTTCATAATATTTCATAATATTTAGGGAGACAGCAAGGGAAAGAATAGGGCAGTGAGGAGGAGTTGAAGAGGAGAGATTTAGGAGGTACCCAGGTTGGGTAGTTGATTGGATGGGGTGCAAGAAGAGGGAAGTTTCTAGCTTGGTCGGTTCGACATTTATCAAGATAGAGAAGACAGAGGGGCACCTGGCTGGCTCAGCTGGTAGAGCATGTGACTCTTGATCTCAAGGTTGTGAGTTCAAGACCCACATTAGGTGTAGAGACTACTAAAAACAAACAAAGACAGAAAGAGGAGTGGGTTTTGGGGGGAGGGCATTGGGGAGAGGAAAGATGTGTTTGGTTTTAAGTATAGTGAGTGTGAGGAGCTGCTGGAACATTCAGCAGGGAATGTCAAGTTGAAAGGCTCCACAGGTCTGCAGCTAAGAAGAAAATTCTGAGCTAGAGATATTGATTTGGGAGTCATGCTGTGGGTGGGTGTGGTGTGAGTAGAGTAGGTGAGTAAGTATGAAAAGGCTGAGTAAGAAGAAAGAGAAGACAAGACGAAAAATGAAAGAGTCTCAGGCTGCAGACAGGATGATAGTTCAACGCTAAGTACTTCAACTGGTGTCTTTGAAGAACAAGGAGGTTCTCCTAGGCAACCAAGACATCAGTTTTACATCAAAGAAAATCCACATTACTTCAAAAACTTTCAAAATCTTGTCTATACTCAAATTCCCCTGGCTGTACTTTTTTTTTTTTTTTAAGTTTATTTATTTATTTTGAGAGGGAGAGAGCCTGAGCAGGGGAGGGCAGAGAGAGAGGGATAGAGTCCCAAGCAGGCTCTGCACTGTCAGCACAGAGCCTGACGTGGGGCTCGAACACACAAACCATGAGATCACCTCCTGAGCAGAAATCAAGAGTCTCATGCTTAACTGGTTGAGCCACCCAGGCGCCCCACCCCAAACTGTATTTTGAAAATGTTTCTTAAAACCCAGGCTCTAACTGGGGTGTCTGGGTGGTTCAGTCGGTTGAGCGCCCGACTTTGGCTCAGGTCATGATCTCAGGGTCTGTGGGTTCTAGCCTCCTGTGCTCTGTGCTGACAGCTCGGAGCCTGGAGTCTGCTTCAGATTCTGTGTCTCCCTTTCTCTCTGCCCCTCTCCCGCTCATGCTCTCTCTCTCAAAAGTAAATAAACATTAAAAAACAAAACAAAACAAAAACCCAGGCTCCAGTCAAGTTCCATGTACTGCATTTGACTGTTACCTTTCTTTAGTCTCAGTCTGGAAAGCCCCCCTACCTCCCTCTATTCTCTGTGGCATTGAGTGCCTTTGAGAGTCCAGGTCAGTTGTTCCACAGGGGACAGTCCACATTCTGGATCATAGATTTGGGTCAGTCATTTCCAGTAGTTCACCATGAGTGGTATTTCTACCTCCTACTGCATCACATCAGAGAGATTCTAATGTCAGGGTCAGGTGCCTTTAACAGTCCATTTTGACGACAGTATCAGAAACTGTTCAAACTATTGCACCTGACGAATATATATATTTGGATCCAAATGTTACATATACGGCCTGGCCTTTTCTACAAAGTCTTTTATTCTGAGTCTTTTATCTTTGATAGATAGCCCAAGTCAGCTGTGGATTCTGATTGTTTTTTTCTTGATTTAATTTTCCTATAGAAACCTGTGTTGCCAATGGCTTGTTCTGAGTGAGGCCCTGTCTGGCTCAGTGATATGCAAAGACTTTGGTCAGACTGGTTCACTGACATGACTACTTTCCTGTCTCACCGACCACTGTCCCCCACAACTCTGACAGATAACCCAATGTTTAAGGGATGGACAGAGAAAGAGTTGCCTGCTGAGAAGACCCAGAAGGAGTAGCCAGAGAGAGAACCAGGAAGGAGAGAATGTTTATATTAGTCAGGGATCTTTTTTTTTTTTTTTAATTTTTTTTTCAACGTTTTTAATTTATTTTTGGGACAGAGAGAGACAGAGCATGAACGGGGGAGGGGCAGAGAGAGAGGGAGACACAGAATCGGAAACAGGCTCCAGGCTCCGAGCCATCAGCCCAGAGCCCGACGCGGGGCTCGAACTCACGGACCGCGAGATCGTGACCTGGCTGAAGTCGGACGCTCAACCGACTGCGCCACCCAGGCGCCCCAGTCAGGGATCTTTTTGATAGTAAGTATAACAGAAGCCAGACTGTGTTGGAGTCTTCCAGAAGAGTGAGTCAGCAGGCAGGATTCAAAAGAGTAGGTGCTTATGCGGGGTGGATATTTATTGGGGTTAGCTAATTTACGGTGAGTCACCTTTGTTTCTTAAATGATCTTGAGCCAGAAGGCAGGGAAAGGGTGGCCTCTGGCCCAGGGACTCAGAATCTGGAGTCTGAACTTCTCTTCTTATGGAATGATCTCAGCTCAGTCTTTAAGATTTTCCATGCTTGAATTTTACAACCTGTAAAACCAGGTAATATTATCCACTTATGTTATTAGGGGACTGTATCTGTTGACATTTCTGAGAGGTACCATTCGAACAGACTGTTGAACACGTTACTGTTGAGGGGAAACCTAGAAACCCTTGTAAGCCACTCCTGTGATCTGAATGTTCTCTAAGCCACAATCGTGGAAGAACCGGTTTCTGAGAGAAAAGCTTAGTGACATTCTTTAGAAAAATCTTCCTCAACAAAGGAAAGTGCCTTTGTTGTACTTTGTTGAAAGTGCCTCATGTACCAGTGAGAGCATACTGATTTTTTTATTTAATAGCATTTTTGATGTAAAGGCATATATTTTCCTGCCTTTGATTTTCATAAACCCTTGAAGCTGGCAACCTTTTCTGTAATACTGAGAGTCTGTTTAAAAATAATTTAATAATACTAAATCACTATATGGGTGCCTGGAGGGCTCAGTCAGTTAAGCATCTTGACTTTGGCCCAGGTCATGATCTCATGGTCCATGGGTTTGAGCCCTGCGTCGGGCTCTGTGCTGACAGCTCAGATTCTGAGTCACCCTTTCTCTGCCCCTCCCCTGCTCACGCTCTCTCTCTCTTTCTCAAAAATAAGTAAACATTAAAAAAAAAACAAACAAACTAAGGGATCACTAATCCACTTGGGACTTTACTTTTAAAAAATGTTCCATTCAACTTATTCTTTTTTATGTTTTAAATTGTGGTAAAATATACATAACGTAACACTTCTCATTTTAATCATCTTTACATGTACAGTTCAGTGGCATTAAGTACATTCACATTGTTGTGCCACCAACACCATCATCCATCTCCAGAATCAGCCATACTTCTTTAGAAATGAAAGTGAATGATTTGTCTTTTGGCTTTAGTGATTCCTTCTGCTGGGGATCTGTAATGAGGTGGCAGGCTGAGTAAATCCTTGCTCCTGGGAAGTCTCTTTGTTGTTGTTGTTGTTTGTTGCTGTTGTTTTTAACGTTTATTTATTTTTGGGACAGAGAGAGACAGAGCATGAACGGGGGAGGGGCAGAGAGAGAGAGGGAGACAGAGAATCGGAAACAGGCTCCAGGCTCCGAGCCATCAGCCCAGAGCCCAACGCGGGGCTCGAACTCCCGGACCGCGAGATCGTGACCTGGCTGAAGTCGGACGCTTAACCGACTGCGCCACCCAGGCACCCCAAGAAGCCTCTTACTTTTGAGGAAGGGTTCTGCAATGAAATGAAGAGATATGAAGACCAGAGGCCCCCGTAAAAAAGACTGACCTTGTCAGGGTCCACAGTAGTTAAGGATTTCTATTGCAGTTTAGCCCGAAGGTTCTCACAGCTATTGTTTGCTGACACACTAAACTGAGTTTTATGTGGAGGGCAGAAGGGAGCTCCCAGGTTTTCCTGACGTCTGGAGCTCCAGAGGGCTTAAGGGCTGAGCGGTGCTGGCGGCACATCTCTGGCCCAGATCCGTCAGCCTCTGCCACCTGTGTGGCTGCAACGCTGAAGTGGACCGGGATAGGGGCTGTGAGCGGGTGAAGTGGCACAGGACCTGTCCTCGGGGAGTGAGTAGGGCACTGTCCCAGCCTGCTGACTCGAGGAAGGAAAGGTCACACTCGTGCAGTTGAAATCAGCTTAACATCCTGTTAGGTGGGAGCCGGATGGCTAGTAGTTTCGAAATTCCAAGCATAGAACTTCGGTGATCTTCAACTCTTTCTCCATATGCAGTCTTTCTTTAGCATCATATGAAAGAGAGATATCGTCTCCAAAAGGGTTCACTCAACACCTGTTCCCTAAAGACCTCCTGGTTCCAAACGTGACCTCATCCATACTTAGCTTTTCTATCAAAGTGTGTTGATGACAGGTGTTAATGAGCTCACGGTTTACAAGTCAGGGTCATCCTGAAGGCCAACAATGGGCCCCAGGTGTCCTCCTGACAGGGTTAAATGTCTCCTCTGGAGAACTGGGTTGTTTTTCCCTTTGATGTGGAAATAAAAGTTTGTCATTTATATTTGTGAAGGAAAGTGCCTTTGTTGTTGCCCGGTAGCTCTGCCAGGGAGGGAATTGGGTAACCTTCTTGTTGGATTAAGAAATCCTCTGCAGGGGCGCCTGGGTGGCGCAGTCGGTTGAGCGTCCGACTTCAGCCAGGTCACGATCTCGCGGTCCGTGAGTTCGAGCCCCGCGTCGGGCTCTGGGCTGATGGCTCAGAGCCTGGAGCCTGTTTCCCATTCTGTGTCTCCCTCTCTCTCTGCCCCTCCCCCGTTCATGCTCTGTCTCTCTCTATCCCCAAAATAAATAAACGTTGAAAAAAAAAAAAAAAAAAAAGAAATCCTCTGCAAATGAGTTCAAGGTCATGGGGTCTGCACAGCCAGGACTTGATGCAATAGGGCCCTGTACTGTTCTCCTGGAGGGATGCCTCGGAGAGTGCCAGGGCAGCCTGCTCCTGCCCCAGAGAGTAGCCTGCCATGTACTGCTCTGTGATACCTGTTGTGTGTACCAACTCCCTCTGTGATACCTGTTGTGTGTACCAACTCCCTCTGTTTCTCAGCTCTCCTCTGTAGCATGGGACACCCGGTTGCGGGATATGACCTCCTTGTTCATCATCTATGTTGATTTATGAGAATCATGTAAGGAAACATATTGGACCCACAGTAGGAAAGGGAAATGTAGGCAGAGCAAGAGACTTGGTCAGTGGATTGACTGGCATGTCTGTCAGTCTGTGCATCTGTCTGCCTTTGTCTTCCTTCCTCCCTGGTGTCTGTCTTTCTCTTGGTTTCTCTCTCTCTGTCTTGTGTCTATGTGTGTCTCAGTATGTCTTTCTCTATTTCTGAGCATATGCTAAATTTTAACTATGTGCCAAGTATGATGCTAGATTCTGAGTCTAAAGGCAAATAAGACACTTTGAATAATAATAGTAACAATGTATCTGACTTTGTTACTAGATGCTTAGCATATACCAGACTCTGTCTTAAAAGCTTTATATGGGCGGGGGTGGGGGGTGCCTGGGTGGCTCAGTCAGTTAAGTGTCTGACTTCAGCTTAGGTCGTGATCTCACAGCTCACCAGTTTGAGCCCCATGTCGGGCTCTGTGCTGACAGCTCAGAGCCTGGAGCCTGCTTCAGATTGTGTCACCCTCTCTCTGCCTGTCCCCTGCTCATGCTCTGTCTCTCTCAAAAATAAATAAACATTAAAAAAATTAAAAAAAAAAAGAAGTCTGATAAACTACTATAAGTGATGTCTAATTATTCCTTAATATTGAGTAAAAAAAAAAAGAGACTTCACTGTGGAAACCCTTCAGATCGGTGCCTCAGAGTTCAGAACCTCTTGCAACTTTGTAAGAAGAATGTGCTTATCATTTCTGGGGTTTATGGGAGAAGGAAAACTGCCATGATATTTAGGCAAAACTTTCCCTAAAACACCAGGGTATAGTAAAATCACAGTACAGAGCACGTGGTTGGGAAATACTGAACAACATAAGTTTACGTTGCTTGAAAATGTTCCTTACGACAGATTACAACGTCTACCAAAGCAATGATGTAAGCTGTGGAACTAGTTTTGCGCGGCCTGAAGTTGAAGCTTTTTATATTTCACCATTTCATTACTTCACAACTTCATGCATCGGAATTGCAGGCTGATTCAGATCCTGGGAAGGAATTTAAATTCCTGGACTGACTGTGAACTCTGGGCAGGTGGCAACCATAGGGCTCCACTAATTTGGCCTTGACTAACTTCAGCCCAAGAGCCTAGGAATCGGGTGCAGACTTTAGAGTTGCACAGAATGGTATGAGTTCTTCTTTTCCCCTGGTCAATTGAGGAAATAATATGAGATCCTTCTCCCCTTGACTACTGAAATTTCCACACTAGGTCTGAGATGTGCTGAGAATGAGTTCTCATCTGTTTTGTTTGAGCTCGGTTTTTGGCCTTAATTTGGCCATAGTAGAGTGAAATCCCGTATGCCTCTGTCTATAGCGCTTCTGTGTTTTGCAGGAGGGGAGTGAGTGGGGGCTCCTCAGGATTTTCCTCCATGTTTAATGAGAGCTGCTGGCGGCCCTCAAGGTTTGGAGAACCTCAGGGTGAGCTTCCGCCAGGTTGTTCTGGGCAGTGGCTCCTTGAACAACTTTGTGTTCACACTTGCCATTAGCCCTTCACTTACAAAATGTCTTTTGAGGTTGGATGTGCCACAGGGCTGGCCATCTTGGCTTGGCCAACGGGTGACTTTGACGATGGTTTAGCTTTTGAATCTGTCCTTGTCACTTGCCAGGTTGCTTGTGCCATACATAAAGTGCAGGCTGCGGGGTAGATTGAGTCTGCTTTTCCTGGGAGTCCTGACACTGTGAAGGAGCCGTGTGCGAGGATTAAGGCTGGAGTTGTAGGAAGCAGATTAATGCTGGTGTGAGAGCTCTGGTCTCGGGCTCCCGGGGCCCAGATCCCACTGTTTGGTCCTGGCAAGCCTCAGAGGCTCTCTGACCCTCAGGATCCTCATCTGTGATTATAACGCACACCTTATGGGATTGTTGGGGTGGGGGGGTGGAGGGGACCAGCAAGATGCCTGTAAACGGCAGGGCTGCAGGGGCTGAGCTGGGTGGGGGCACTTCTTTCTTGCTATTTGGATGTCAGTACGTACTCTGTGGTGTGTGGTACCATTCTTGATGCCAATGGAAGGAGACACATGGGGTGGTCTTTTAGGAATTCTCGATTTCAACAGATATTTTTAGTGCACTTGAAGCAAAGCTCACATAGATATACATAAAATAGTGTATACATCTTAAACAAGTAGGTTCCTGAACAAAAAAAGTATGTTTTGTATTTTGGTGAACAGGAACTTGTACTGGTTGGGAGATAGATCTTCATGTGGCTGCAAATGCATCATTGGCATCTTCAGGGCCCAGATGGAAATCCAAGGGCTCTTTGGTTAATCAAAGACAGAGAAGGTGTAAAAGGAGGGAGAGGACGTTTCAGGCTAGCATTTTCCCAGATGCCTATAGAACACGTAACCTACAGGATTTTCTGGTATAAAAGGGGTCTGCACTCAAAAAGGGTTGGAAACGAAATCAGGTTAAGACATGTTGCTTTATGGGGGCGCCTAGGTGGCTCAGTCAGTTAAGCATCTGACTTTGGCTTAGGTCATGATCTCGTGGTCCGTGACTTCGAGCCCCTGATTGGGCTCTGTGTTGACAGCTTGGAGTCTGAATCCTGCTTCAGATTTTATGTCTCCCTCTCTCTATGCCCCTCCCTGTGTGTGCTCTGCCTCTCTCTCTCTCAAAAATAAATAAACATTAAAAAGAAAGAAAGAAATGTTGTTTTACTAAGCACGTGTCTTCCCCCAACCCCACAAGACAATGCATAATAAATATATTAAGATTTCTGAGATGTCTGGTAGCAAGAAAACCTTGCATAACCCAACATTTTTCAAACTCATTTGAATAAGAAACTTTTTCCAGGTGTCTTCTATTTAAATCCAGTGGGCAAAGGTTGAGAAACACAGCTTTAATTGTTGGGTGTGGTGTGAGGTTGTTTGTATAAGATTGAGTTGTGGACGGGTTTTTTCTGGAAAATTTTCCAGAGAAGTGATACAGATAGAAATTATATGGCCTTGTGAGTAGGTTTTATCCTTGTTTAAAAATTTTCTTATTTCCTCACCTTTTCTTACGAACTATTTCAAACACAAAGAAAAGTTGAAAGATTGGCTTCAGGAGTAGAACTCTGAACTTACATACACATTGTAACACATCACTTCTCAGTGTTTAGCAAACCTCACTTATGAATGCAAATATTAGGACCCGGATCACTTAGGGATGTAATTTTGTGGTAGAGTTTTTTCTTATGGTCTAATTAATTATTAAACAGTGTCCTTTAAATTATGATAGTTGCATATCTACATGGATTAAAACAATGACAAAAAAAAAGAATACAAATATTTATTTATAGAACCGCAATGTCATTGCCCATACTAAGAAAATTAACCATCTAAATCGACCTAATGTTTATATTTCCCCAATTGCTCCCTCAGAATGTCTTTAAAACTGTTTTTTAATCAAATGCATTACATTTTTTGTTACTTATTTTAACTTCTTTTCCTCTTAATCTCTTTCCTTTCCCCCCATGACACTGACCTTCTGAAGAGTCCAGGCTAGTGATCTTCCAAAATGTTCTACATTCTAGATTTGTCTTTTACCTCATTATGTGCACTGTTTCTCGACCCTGGCTGCACAACAGAACCACTTGTCCTGATTGGCATTACAAGGCAGGGGGAGGAATTGGACCACTCTGTTCTCATTGAAGGTTATTTAAATAAAACTTAGATGGGGCGCCTGGGTGGCACAGTCGGTTGGGCGTCCGACTTCAGCCAGGTCACGATCTCGCGGTCCGTGAGTTCGAGCCCCGCGTCGGGCTCTGGGCTGATGGCTCAGAGCCTGGAGCCTGTTTCCGATTCTGTGTCTCCCTCTCTCTCTGCCCCTCCCCCGTTCATGCTCTGTCTCTCTCTGTCCCAAAAATAAATAAGCGTTGAAAAAAAAATAAATAAAACTTAGAGCCTAGAAAAGAGAATACCAATGCCTGAGTTCCACCATAAGCCAATTAAATCAGAATCTCTAGAAATGAAGGCCAGGTGGCCCTCGTTTCAGAATTCTCCTGGTGATCCTACTAAGCAGCCAATGTTAGAAACCATGTCTCTATCTCTTGTATATCCTATAAACTAGAAGTTAGACTCAGGATATTACATTTCGTTCAGAATACCTTGACTGTATACTGTGGTCTCCTGGGAAACTAAAAAATTACTGATGCTTGGGTCTCACCCCAGAGATTCTGGTCTGGCAACATCACCTAGGTGTTGGGAGTTTTTAAATCTCAGGTGATTTTAATGCAGTCAACAACACCCACTGCCTTAGGTTATATTGTTTGTTTAATTTGCATCCTACCGGGAAGCATATAATGTCACACTTTTCCATTCTGTGTGAGGCTCAGTTCAACCACTGGGTTTAGGTGGTCGTCACCAGACTTCTCTGTTGCAAAGGTACAATTGCTCTCCTTCGTAAAGGTAAGTGGTCTCTGGGATGATACTTTTCCACTGTAGGAATCTGGTTTTCACCCGACCATTGTAGCCTCTGTTGGTGATTGTTACCTCAGTCAATTATTATATCGGGGGTTAAAAATGGTGATCTTCTAATCTTGTCATTCCTTCTACCTATGTTAGTGGTTTTCTTTTGTAAAGAAGAGCTGTCCTGTTTATCCTCTCCTTGCTCCCCGGACTCATGTATTTTCATTTAATCACCAGCTACAATCATTAGCCTTTTTTGATGTTCAGATTGTACTAAGTTTGGCCAGTGGGAACCCCTTGAAGCTGGCTTTTTTAAAAGCACAAGTTTTAGGGGTGCCTAGGTGGCTCAGTTGGTTAAACATCTGACTTCGGCTCAGGTCATGATCTCATTTTTGTGAGTTCAAGCCCTGCGTCGGTCTCTGTGCTGACAGCTCAGAGCCTGGAGCCTGCTTCAGATTCTGTGTCTCCCTCTCTCTCTGCCCCTCCCCTACTCGTGCTCTGTCTCTCTTTCTCTCAAAAAATAAACAATAAAAAAGGTACAAATTTTAAATAGAATGTTAACACATAGAGCAATACACACACAAAAATCAAGTTTATAGTTCAGGTTTTTTTTTTCCCCCCACAGAGCAAACACCTGTGTAATCAGTTCCCTGATCAGGAAACAGAACATTGCCAGTAGCCTAAAATCCCCATCACACCCTCTTCCTATCACTACTGCCCCTGTCAAGTCTAACCACCAGTCTTGCTTCTAAGCCTATCGATCAGGTTGCCTGTTTTGGAACATTGTGTACGTGTACCAGAGTACATACAGCTTGTACTATTATTTTTACTTTTTATTTTTTAGAGAGAGTAAAAGAGAGAGGTTGTGCATGCATATGCACAAGCTGGGGAGGGTCAGAGGGAGAGAGAGAGAGAGAGAGAGAGAGAGAGGATCCCAAGCAGGCTCCGTGATGTGGGGCTCGATCCCACGATCCTGGGATCAGGGCCTGGGCCAAAATCAAGAGTTGGACGCTCAACCCACCGAGCTACCCAGGTGCCGTGCACGTACTCTTATGTCTGGCTTCTTTGTGAGTCATTATGTTCATGAGATTCATCTGTGATGTGTATGGTTGTAGTTCTTTTTTTCCCCACTGCTCCTGCAATTTATTTATCCATTTTAGTATAGGAGGACATTTGGGGATGATTCTGTTTTCTATTTCAGTAGTGCTGCTATGGAGATTCTGGTACTTGTCTTTGGGGAAACACCTATCTAAGGGTGGAATTGCTTGCTCAGAGGGTATGTTCAACTTTATCGATACTGTCAAACAGTTTTCCCCTGCCTGGGCTCTGGAATTAGCCATTTCTCTGAGGAGCCCTGTTTCTTTTGAATAGGGAACAGTATTTTTTGTTTGTTTGTTTATTTATTTTGGGAGAGAGAGAGTGCAAGCATGAGCGGGGGAGTGGTAGAGAGAGGGAGAGAGGGGGAGGGAGGGAATCCCAAGCAGGCTCTGCATCGCTAGTGCAGAGCCCAGTGCAGGGTTCGATCCCACCAGCCGCAAGATCATGACTTGAGCTGAAACCAAGTGATGCTTAACTGACTGAGCCAGCCAGGCACCCCTGGCTGCAAGGGTGCAAGAAATGATGTGTACAAACCTGTCTCTACTCCTACTCAGAACTTGGCTTACGTGGTTACCAGCACACAGCAGGCGTGACCTTTGTTTGGTTTGGAACCAGAGCATCCGCTTGGACTAGGAGCAGCCTAATTCAACCTGCTTCAGTGAGAGAGGAAGAGGCTCTCTGTTACCTTTACATGCCTCCCAAGGCCCTCGATTTATGGTTCCTGTCAGCAGGTCTCAGATGGGACAGGCTGTGCGCCCAACGAGTGGCTCATGTTTGGGAAACACTTCCTCTCAGCAGAGGGAAGTTAGCCAGAAGCTAACTGTTCTCATTGCTTAAAGAGTAAAGGCCAAGCCAGTGGTTATAAGAGGCAGTATAGGACTGTCTCTGCTCCTCTTCCTTAATTCCTCTTTTACCTTAACCCTCCCCAGGGGGAGATCTTGATAAGACAGAAGAAAACATAGAATATTGAGGAACATAATGCATTGAAGTTATGCTATAAGAGAGTAGTATAGAGCAACAGAAAAGTTTATTTTCCAAGGACATTCCATCCTGGGAATAAAAGGCACCTGCCACTGTTCTTCCAGGAGGGAGCTGGACTCTGTGGGATGGACAGGCTAGAGTGAGAAAGGACCAAGGGGATAGTGGAGGAAGACAAGAGTGATCAAAGAGGGAAGAGACCCCAGTATCCATGTGATTAGAAGGAATAAGGTGGCAATGTTTTGCATTCTGGACACCCCATGCTTATCTGTGAACCTCTATTATTAAGATTCCCCTCAGTAATTGCCTGCACCCACGTGTCCTCCTACGGACATAACCAAGGAGTGACATCGATAACCAGGCTAGAGGAAAGCTACTGTGGTCCTGCAGGAGTTGAAATCTGGTTTGTGTGCTCTACTTAGTTTGAGTTCGATGGAGTGGCATAAAGAGTAGAAATAAGGCCCCTGAAGTCCATGGGCAGGTTCCAAATCTTGGCTGTGAACTTCATAGCTTGTGCAATCGAATCAGTTACATGATCTCTCCAAGCTTCAGCTTTTGAACCTTTGTTTTTGTGAGCTCAATTGTGCATCTAACACATTTTTTGGGGTTATATTTTATCCAACATTGCCAGATGATTTTAGTTGCCACAGCTCCCCAAATCTAGAAGTCCCATCTTATTCAGGCTTTGGCAAAGTGAATGTTTGACAATATTTTAGAAACATTAGACGGTAAATGGAAAAATAACTGCACACTATACATTGTTATGCATGTAAGATAGTTAAACATGGTTGGTAATTCTCATTATCCAGTGTCCTCTTTATTCGATTTTAGTCAAGAGAAATAATATGAAAAACAGTTTTGTATAACTTCTTCTGTGACCTTGCCCCCCTCACTGTTTTCCCCACAAGATCTCAGGTTCCTCAGTTGCTGCTAATTCTTCTGCCTTCAGGGGTATGTTCCAGCCTTGTAGAGTCTCTTCCTGTAGCCATGCTGTGGTCCAGAAATACATATCCCCTTTGTCTCTGAGTGCTTCAGATCCTTGTCAGATGCAAGTATCACCCAGGGAGGTAGTGTCACCCTGGAAGAAGCCCCTGTGTGAGCGGGCCCGTTGTTCAGTGGGTTCTGCTTGTAGCAATAGGCAGACATGATCGCTAAAGGCCCCTGGCCCTCAATTGCATGCAGTTGGCCCCTCTTCTTCAACTCAGTGTAGACAAGAAGAACGACAGGAAAGAGATGTTGCCTCTGAGGCATAGTAACAATCTTGTTGTAGTTTTCTTTTGCCTATGGGTAACGCTGGGTGGTGCCTGCCTGAATCCTGAACCTAACATTTTTTTTTTCTTTCAGATTATTTTCTTTCCGTTCACATGGACCATTTTTCACCTTCTGACACTAGCAGTTGTCTTTGCTAATTGACCCTCTTTTTCCTCTTTTGTCTACAAAAGCCAAGGCCATTATGTTAAGTCTTAAAGGACATCATATGGAGGTTTAATCAATCAATTCCTTTATGGAGAACCAGTAATTTGAATCAGTTTTGTTGCTTTCTGATGGTCTGATCTGATGTTGAAATGGAGGTAGGCACACTTGGAGAGAAGGACAAGGACAAGGTCTTTAGATCAGTGGTTTTCAACCCTTTCACTCTGTGTTTGCGACATGGTCTCTGTAGTTGACATAGAGGACAGACTATGCACTTCAGAGACTGTTGAGAGTTGCTGCTTTTCACACATGAGATAACTAGGGGGACCTCTACATAATGTCCAAGTTGAACTCTCCAAGGAGTGTCAGAAGTGCCGAAGATTCGGTTTTTGAATCAAAACAGCTCTACGTGCTTTAGATGCTGCTTATCAATATTTCGGTGAAGATGTAGAAGTCAAACGTGTGTCCTCGTTTACATTTGCTTGGTGGAAGATGCGCCAGGCAGGAATCTTCTTATTGGGGGTGACCCTAAACCCCAGACAAACTAGGTTAAACAAACAAACAAAATAATTGGCTGGCTCTTGTCACTGCAAAGCCCACAGGTAAAGCTCCTTCGGGCGAGACTTGAGTCAGGACTCAAACGATGCTCACAGGATGTCCCTCTTGGCTCTGCTCTTCTGCGGTGGCTCGTCCTAAGGCTCTGTGTAATGGTCCCTGGAATGTTTAGGCTCCCATCTTTTTGACAGTCTTAGGGGGGATCAGAGGAAGCTTTTTTTCCTCATGAGCCTAGCAAGCGTCTCCTTCACTGAGGAAATTACTGTGGCCCAGAGAAGGTGCTAGGCTAATTTCCTTGGAGGTGGGACATGTACTGTCCATGGAGCTGGGCATGGAGCTTCATCTGGAAGTCGTGGACTGGGAGAGGGCGGGCTCTCCACAGGAGAACCAGGGAGCTGCAACTAAAGCTGGGGAAATGGATGTGGGTGGCAAAAACACACAAACATGTCCCCTTTTGATTTAGATGGCTAGAGCGGAGACAAGTTATTCTCAGAAGTGAATATTGAACATGATCAAGGCTTTTGGACTATTTTCAGACCCCAAGGCTTTGGACCACATTGTTTAGAAGAGAGAATTTGGATCTGAAAGAATGCAAAAGCAGGTGTTATCGGCTATTTTAGTCATTAAAGGAATTTCCCTGTGGAGCATTCATTCGTTTATTCACCTATTATTTATTGGTTGCCCTGGGCGGGACATGGGAGATGGAGGAGGGAACACCAGCTAGTAACAGTGTTGACTCCAAAGTAGGCTGATCATCAGTGTTAGTCTGAGGGTTATTTTAATTAATTAAGTTAAAAAATTTCTTTTCTGTTTATTTATTTTTGGAGACAGAGACAGAGGACAAGCAGGGGAGGAGCAGAGAGGGAGTAAGTCACAGAATCTGAAGCAGGCTGCACGCTCTGAGCTGTCAGCACAGAGCCTGGCGCTGGGGCTCAAACCCATGAACTGTGAAATCATGACCTGAGCTGAAGTCAGAGACTTAACCGACTGAGCCACCCAGGCGTCCCCAATTAATTAAGTAAAAAAAATTGAGTTACACATGTGCTAATAAAGTGCACATACCTTAAGTGTAAAACTCCAATCAATTGAATCTCAATCTCTGAGCGATTTTTCCATGTTTTATACATAAAACAGTGGGATTCTCCCTAGCTGGGATTCAGGAAACCCATCCACTTAAAAATATAAAATCGGTCTTCTAGACTTGGAAAAGAGCTTCAGGATAAGATTCTTTGCCACAGAATTGTTCCCTTTCTGTCCTGTTAGTCATCATCCTTGCCAAATGCCTCAAATTAATTCCACTAGTGTACTTGTCCCAGGATAGATGAAAATAGGGCTCACCTCCTGGAAGGCAAACCCTCTCTCTCTCCCTCTCTTTTTTAAGTTGGTTTATTTATTTATTTAGGGAGAATGCCCTTGCAGAGGTAGGGGGTGCAGAGAGAGAAGGAGAGAGAGAGAGAATCCCAAGTAGGCTCTGTGCTCTTAGCACTGAGCCCGATGTAGAGCTCTAACTCAAGAATTGTGAGATCATGACCTGAGCTGAAATCGAGAGTTGGGCGCTTAACTGACTGAACCACCCAGGTGCCCCTCCACCCCTCCACCCCCCCCCCCCGAGGGGAAATTCTTAGCTTCTGTGCAGTGGCCCCCTCCATGTTCACAGTGATTATTACCAGAGCACCTGAGCTGTCTCACCAAACCCACAACCTCTTCTCACCACTGTGCTTCAGGCAGCTACTGTGCAGCAATCCGAGTTGGCATACAAGGTGAAATGGTTTTGCCATTTCTGGTTTTCCTAGCTATCAACAAGAGAAAAAATTTAATTGCCCTCAAATCTCAGAGAACCGTAAGGTGGTGAATGTTGTTCCTCCCCTTGTGTCTGTGATGTCACTGATTTTATAGGATTTTCTTTTCCTTGGCAGCACTTATCAAAGCGGGAGGAGGGATGGGCATCATTGTGAGGTTGTCTGGATGGAGAAAAGTCAATGCTGCCTTCACTGTCTATAATCTTTTCAGAGGCAGGCAGGAAAATGCTCCAGAAAAGAAGTTGAACTCCCTTCAATTCTCAAAAAGTTGCTTGTAGAAATGTTAAGACCTTTGTGTAACCCTAATTTTGTCAGCCTTACAAGTAAGTTTAAGGGATAAAGAATCACCCCCAACTCAGTCTACAATGTCAGTGTCAATAATGTAGATAGGCAAAGGAAAGTGACTTAAAAAAATTTTTTTTTTCAACGTTTATTTATTTTTGGGACAGAGAGAGACAGAGCATGAACAGGGGAGGGGCAGAGAGAGAGGGAGACACAGAATCGGAAACAGGCTCCAGGCTCTGAGCCATCAGCCCAGAGCCCAACGCGGGGCTCGAACTCACGGACCGCGAGATCATGACCTGGCTGAAGTCGGATGCTTAACCGACTGCGCCACCCAGGCGCCCCATGGAAAGTGACTTTAAATAATAAAAAATACCAACCCCTTTGTTAAAGATACACCCAAAATTCACTCACAGTGTTCTTCCCATGACTTCTGTTACTTAGGATGTTTAGGTTTTGAGGAAAAATGAGTTTGGATCCAATTTTCCCCCATTCATTTGTGCAGTTACACCTGAAGAAACAATCCCTTGGGAAATAATCTTTTCAATTCAGATTTTTTTTCCTCCCCCAATTGAATAGTGGACTCATGACTGGTCTTCCTCCGGTTGTCTTTCTACACTGTGGTCAGATTTCTAAAGTGGCAATCCCGTGGCTCATGTCCGTGCCTTGTCGCAGCCACTTCCCTGTCACCCATTTCTTGATAGTGCTCATCACACTCTGAAATTATTTTTTCTTTTCTGTCTGGCCCCTAGAGTGAATGAATGAGTCTTTAAAATCCTTTGGAATAGTCTTACCTGCTACTCACAGAGCAAGCCGACCCTTGTTGCTCTGGCTTCTCAGCAGGTGCTTGTTCTAGCCCCTTGGAACTACATTCTGGTCACCATTGAACCATGTCTTCTCTGGTTCTCTTTTATATGTTCCTCCCCATTTCCATAATAATTCTTTTCCCAGTTGATGGCTTTTCACCCTTGACCCACTGGCCTGAGTAAGGACCCTTTACTGTGCGCTCCTGGGCTTCCCTCATCCCTGGGTTACGTTGCTGTATTATTATTATTGCCCATTTATTTCTCTAGATTCCTCCAGGAGTTTTGAAGTTAGGGAAAGGGGACTGCTAACTCTCTTGGGTCTCTTCAGAGCCTGGAAGAGAGCCTGGCATATAGATACTTGTTGAACCAATGAATGAATGAAGCACCTACAAGTAGCTTAGAAGTGATTCCACTTTTGTTAACTGGAAGTAACATGATAAATCGTGTTTTCTTTATCACAATTACTCTGCCAGAAATTCTGGACCTGGGGAAATAATTTCCCCCAAATTGGATGTGTAATAAACAGGTGATGTGGGAGACTGGCTGGTGACTGAGACACTTGCATTTACTTCCTCATTCTGCCATATTCCAGGATTTCTAAAGCATTGAGAGTAGATGCCAAAAATACTCTCAGGGTAGGAAAAAATGCAACCAATTCCTTGTGGGTCTAAAGGTTTTGTGGTTCTATACTTTCTGATTTTTTTTTTTTGGAAAAACATTTTTAATGTTTATTTTATTATTTTTTAAATGTTTATTTCTGAGAGAGAGACAGAGACAGAGCACGAGTGGGGGAGGAGCAGAGAGAGAGAGAGAGAGGGAGACACAGAATCCAAAGCAGGCTCCAGGCTCTGAGCTGTCAGCCCAGAGCCCAATGCAGGGCTCGAACCCATGAACTGTGAGATCATGACCTGAGCTGAAGTCGGACACTTAACTGACTGAGCCACCCAGGTGCCCCTGGATTTTTTTTTAATATAGGGACTGAATTACCCTCTGTAAATAAAAAACAGATGAAGTCTCCTGGGCTAATTGTTCGTGTGGGGTTAATTTTAGCTTAGAGAGCTTGTGGATTGATAGAGGCAATAGTGTTAGGTGTTGGGCCAGCAGCTTTTCCCAGAGGACTGACTTTTAATTGAAGGGAGCTATTTTGGGCTGGACTAAGAGCATTTTGATGGGTGAGGGGATGATTAATGCTTTTTCTGGCAGAGCAGCTGATTAGGCCTCTGTTGGAGGGCCTCTGCATTTATGCGTGCTGGGTCCCGCAGCTGGCTTGTGTGAGGAGGTTTGTGTGATGTTCATCTACAAGAAGGAAACCTGCTATTGTCGTATGCAGGGTATTCATTCCATAGCCGTTTTCAGGCCCCAAGATAAGCAAAGTTTCCAGGTACCTGTTACAAGGACACACTGTGGTCTTGCAAACTGAAATTTGGACCCCAGTGGTAGAATTTGAAGGGAGACCTTATTCTCTGGTCATAGGAAGTTTTCTTGTAAAAGTGGGATCATCAGGGGTGCCTGGGTGGCTCAGTTAGTCAAGTGTCCGACTTCAGCCCAGGTCATGATCTCATGGGTTGATGAGTTCGGGCCCTGCATTGGGCTCTGTGCTGACAGCTCAGAGCCTGGAGCCTGCTTCAGATTCTGTGTCTCCCTCTCTCTTTGCCCCTCCCCTGCTTGCACTCTGTCTCTCTCTCTCTCTCTCTCTCAAAAATAAACATAAAAAAAAAAATAGTGAGGTCCTCAGTTGGATTCAAACCTGCACTGCAGTAGGTCAGAGCCCTCATTCTGGCCCTTCTGTTGTTCACCAAGGTAACAATTACTTGGAGTGCTTGGGTCCCTTCAATTTTTTCCACTACTGTCTACTATTGTCTACTGCTTGAGTGTCAACAGTTAACGAATCTCTACTCAGGATTTTCAAAGTTGTGACACTTTGGGGGAGAGGGTGGGGCCTAAGAATAATCTGTATTTATAACCAGTCTTCCAGTGGTCCTTAAAGCAAAAGTTTGAGTGGATAGAAGGGAAACCTCACCTTCAGGCCAATATCCTCCTCTTTCCTTCTCTTTGAGTTTTCTTGAGAGACAAAAGGAGTCCTTTTCAGCAAACCTCTCATGATACATTTATCTGTGTGAATCTGCATTTAATACCCTTTTGGTCACGGACATGAAGCAAAGCTGCAAAGGGTGCTGCTTTTCAGGCTGTGAAAAACAACTTGTGTTAAAGTAGGCCCCTGGCCCCCCCAAATCTGTGAGTGTGAAATTTCTTTTCCCAGTTCCTCTTTTGTCTGCCATTTGCCTACGCAATATGATTTGTAGCTGTGGTGTCAGTTGGTACGGGTAAGGCTAAGAAGGGACAGCTTGTGAAGTCATGTGTTTGCACACTTTGAGATTTGGGGCCCAGCCTGAGTGTCCTTGAGGACTGAGAGCTGAGCTTGGCCCAGGGGACCTCTTCTTATTCTGGACAGGCCTGCTGCTCTCTGCTGCCCCCTGGTGGAATTTTGTCACAAGGCGCTCCAGGCCAGCTGTAAAATTTGTGAGAAAACAGGATTGATTAACTGGGGGCATAACAAACTGGGGACTGGGTGTGAAGGAGAGTTTCACTGGTTAGGTTCATGTGCTAAGAAAAAAACACACAAGATACATAGGATCCATGCACTCCAGCCCTTCATCTGAAGTTTCCATTCCTACTGTAGCATCCCCATATGTGATTGTCTCTGTTTCTGGTGGCCTGGCTTCAAGAACTCATCTCAAACTAATCATTCTCCTTCATGGTAAAAATCTTGTCAATTCTTTGCTGAAATCAGGTCTATCCTATTTTTCAGAGCTGTTGGTTTATTTTTTTTTATTAAAAATTATTTTATTTTAGAGATAGAGCACAAGCTGGGGAGAGAGGCAGTGATAGAATCTTGAACAGGCCCCACACTGATGCGGGGCTCCATCCCATGGTCCTGGGGTCATGACCTGAGCCAAAATCAAGACACAGTTGACACTCAGCTGACTGAACCAACAAGGTGCCCCAGAGCTGTTCCTTTAGAAGTTCTATTTAAAGAGGTAATAAAATTAGGTATGGCCTATTCTTAGTAAATCCAAGCTGGGTTCCAGCAATTACTGCCTCCTTTTGTAGAAGGGAGCACAGTATATCCGTTAAGAATTCTAGAGTCAGAACACCTTGGGTTGAAATCCCAGCCCCATTACTTAGTGTGAGAGTAATGCCCACCTTATGTTTTGGGGACGGTGAGGTGATACACAGAGAGCATGTACAGTGCCTATCACATTAGCTGTCTTGTTATTCTCTAAGTTCTCAAAATTCGTTCATTAAATAATTTGCTCTAGACTTTACCCAGGAGAAGTACCATGTCCTTTTTGCTAACTTTCTTTGTCATTTCTCAAGTACTGCCGTTCTAGGGAACATAGCAGACACAGCCTCAGCCCAGTGGGGACCCAGCGGGTGGCAGGGAAAAAACAGTCTCACCCCAGTCACACTGCGATGCCAGGGGTTAAAGTGCAGGTGATTTTGGCAGATCACAGAGCCCACATAAAAGCAAGACCTGCTCTACTTCCAAACTTTTCACCGACCACAGCAAAACCAAACACGCAGACAACAAACTTTGCACCCTGAGATAAATCAGAGGTAACAGAGTCACTCTGACTGGTCTGGCCCCCTAAATAATACAACATTGACTATTTCCCACAAACCTGGGCTTCTGAACAAAAACAATTTTATCCTTGATTTTTACTCTGTTGCTGGCTGGAGATAGGTCAGGAGCTTTGTGAATGTAACAGACATGTGAGCGAGTTGCTGCTTTCTTACCATGCAGGTACTAATGTAAACTTTGTAATCTTGGCAATATTGTGTATTTTTCCTGTAAGTCTTTGTTACGTTTTTTATTTGGTGAGCAAGTCCTTTTGAAGTCTGATTCCCTTGCTGTCTTTAAGGAGAGCTTCTCTTTGCTATACTAAAGGCTTCTTTCTCCTAGTATTCCTTTGACACCTGTCATGCTAAAATGCAGAATCTCAAAGATGTCCTGTTTGGGCCTCTTTGTTAGTAGGTTATGATATTTTTTAAAATTGATTTTGAAATACTGTTGGACTTATGAGACAAGACAAAAATAGTACAGTAAGTTCCCACATACCCTTTATTCAGCTTCCCCTAATGAGCAACATGTTACATTACCAACCCAGGAAATTGACATTGGTGTTAATTAGCGCAATTATGGACTTCATTCAGATTTTTACCAGTTTTTATGTACACTATTTTTGGGGGAGAATGTGGGCATATGATTCTATGAAATATCACCCCATGTGTAGATTTGGAGAAACAATGACACATCCAGGATACAAACTATTCCATCACCACAAAGTCTGTGATGTTACCCCTTTATAGTCATACCCTCTCTCTGTCCTAACACTTGACAATGGCTGATCTGTTCTTTATCACTGTAACTTTGTCATTTCAAAAATGTTACAAGGGCGCCTGGGCGGCTCAGTGGGTTAAACTTCTGACTTCGGCTCAGGTCATGATCTTGTGTCCTCCGTGAGTTGGAGCCCTGCATTGGGCTCTGTGCTGACAGCTCAGAACCTGGAGCCTGCTTCAGATTCTGTGTCTCCCTCTCTCTCTGCCCCCTCCCCTGCTGGTGCTCTGTCTCTCTGTGTCTCAAGAATGAATAAACGTTAAAAAAAAATCTTACATAAACAGAATCATATAGTATGCAAAATTTTGAGATTGGCTTTTTCTAATTAGCATCACGCCTTTGCAATCCATTCAAGTTGTTGTATGTATCAATGTGTTGATTTTTGTTACAGAGGAGTATTCCACTGTATGATGTACTGCATATTGAAGGATGGGTCCGTTCCTGTTTTTGGCTGTTACAAACAAAGCCGTTAATAACATTTGTACACAGCTTTTGTGGTGAATATCGGTTTTATTTCTGTAGATTGAGGTGAGCATCTTGTTGTAAACTGTGTTTGCAACTGTATTTATACAATTACTAGTGTTAAGCAGGGCTTCTGGAATTTTCCTGGGTGAATGAGAAAAGAAGAGAGGTCACTTAATGTATAAGTGATGCATTGAGGCCAGGCGAAGTCAAACGATCTCATGATACTTGATGCCATTGATTGTTGACAGTACTTAAAACGGAGGCAAGTGGCAAGAGAATTGTCGCAAAGCACATGGCAGTGCAGACCTGCCAAACTCAAAAGCATCTGCGTGGAAGTGTTATTACCATAACTGTGTGGGAAGAGTGATTTTGTACCAGCAGAAAAACATCATCCATCCCATTATATTAACGCAATTGTTTATTTGGACTTTTATTGGTTTTATAGTTTCGTTTTTATTTCATTTGTAAACTTGTTTGAGTTTTATGGCTGTGGACCAACATGATATCAGTTCAACTACTCAATGAAACCACTGTAGTATACGTGATTTAGTAGTGGTGGTGGCATGGAATAAAGTTACAGGAAAACACAAATGCCTTACAGATTTAAAAAGCTAAAAGGATGGGGATTTATATCATGTTTTATATTTGTACATGTTAATTTTAGTTCATATATTGGACCAAACAGGGATGAACAGAAAAATGGCTTAACCAAAGGGAGAAGGTCTACTCTCTCATAAACGTCTGAGCTCCTAGGTGGTCTGGGAGTGTAGTATCATCCAGAGACTCAGGTTCCTTCCAGCTTGCTCCTCTACCTTCTCTTAGATTGGTGCTCCTCAAATTTAATGTGAATTAAATCTGGTGAATATGAATCACCAGAAGATTTTATTTCAATGCAGAATCATGGGGCGCCTGGGTGACTCAGTCTGTTAAGCGGCAGATTTCAGCTCCGGTCGTGAGCTCATGGTTGATGGGTTCGAGCCCCCTGTCAGGCTCTGTGCTGACAGCTCAGAGCCTGGAGACTGCTTCGGATTCTGTTTCCCTCTCTTTGTCCCCTCCCCCACTCATTCTGTCTCTCTCTGAAAAATAAATAAAGCAAAAATTAAAAAAAAAAAAAAAAAAAGAATCAGCTTCAGTGGGTTCGGTGGGGCCTGAGATTCTGCGTCACCACGAACTCCCAGGTGGTGTCCATGTTGCTGGTTCACAGAACCCATTGTGAGCAGTGACCAGGAGTATGCCCTTCATTGGCATACTTGAAGTTGGTTTGTCACTTCTTTGGATTTCCAGCCTATGGGAAGGAGTATGGAATGAAATGAAGGATAAGCAGCCAGAACATGATCTGGAAGTTGTGTACATTTTCTCCACTTCTTACAGGCCAGGATGTGGACATATGGCCATACTCAGTTGCAAGGGAGGCTGGGAAATGTAGACTGTAGGTAAATCTTAAGGAATTCTATTAATGAGAAGGAAGATGGGGGAGAATGAATACAAGGGAATTATTAACAGTCTCTGCCACAATATTTAAAGAGAATTTAAGCCAAGACAGGGTCTGGGAGATTTTTTTTCCTTTTATATTACTTATGTCTGAGGAATAGTAACCTGAAGTATAATCTAAAGTATATATCTCCTTAGCATTTGCATATGACTTTTCATAATCTGTCCCTTGCCTACCTTTTCAGTGTTCTCTCTCCCTATGAACAATTTGTGCCAAGTCTTTTGAATGATTTGCTTTTACCTGAACAAACATCTTCTCATACTCCACGTGGTATTCCCTTTGTCCTTTTCAGTCATTCCTACCCTTATTAGGGTCAGCTGGTAAAGCTGTGTTCCTGGGCAACAGAGCAGGAACCCCTCAACACAGGCAGGGGTCTGGAAATTTCTATTTTTGGCAGAGAGCCCTCAAGAGAGAATGGGTAGAAAAACACACAGAATGACTTCTCTTATCTCGCAGACCCTCTGTTCTACTGATGGGAGCCACCAAGTCCATTTTCATAATGGAAAAGCATGACTCTAGATTTAGCCTCTGTTCATTCCCCAAATCCCCAGCAAACACACAGGGTATGGCCCACATAGGTAGAATGAGTTTTTGCTGTGTGGAGATTCTAGGACAAACCTAGAAGCTAAGTGGCCTAGATTCTATTTGAAGATGTTATGGACTCATTAGGAAGCCTTCAGGTACTCAATTAATTAACTCCCTTATGGACCACTAGTTTATTTCTTTAGCTTAGGCTGGAATTTGTAACAGGCTAAGGTTTTCTTTGAGAACATCTTATAGATACATATCAAAATTGAGTGTGCCCGCGTGTGTGTGTGTGTGTGTGTGTGTGTGTGTGTTAGAAGAAATATAAAATTCAATATTTTTATTTTTGTCCTTTGGTTTATCTTCCTAGTTAGAATGGAGTTCTCAAGAAAATTTTCCTGAATGCAATCATGCTTCAAGTGATAATTCCTTTAGGAAATAAAACAAGTCAACAACAAAAACTACCCATAGGACTTAAAGAACTCATTGCATCTTTCCATTATTTTTTAATTCTATTTTTCTTATCTTTTTATCCTGTTTATATCAGGAGCTCATCATTATTATTATTTTTTTTGGTGACAATATCATTGCTATCTTATCCACTTTTTTTAAAAGTCTGTCTCATTGATTCATTTACCTAACAGATTTAATGGTTGAATTAAAAAATTATTACATGAATGAAAATATAATGTCCTAAAAATCCTCTACTTCACACAAGACTCAACTTTGAGAAGAATAAGTACTTTTGACCCCATTCTCTGTATTCTCTGCCTTTGATATGCATGCTGGTTTATTAACCTGGGGAGTGACTCTATTAGTCAGTAAGTGTAGCCAGCCTGTGTCTGAAAAGGACTGAAACTCTGGCAGCCTTTTCTTGTTCTTTAAGTTGAATCCCTCCACTCCCCTCCCCCCCCCCCCCCCCCCAAGAAAGCAGGCTTCTCACTTTGGATTGTCTGTGTCAATGCCAGGAGCTTTGTCATGACAGAAGAGATGGAGGTATGAACAAGGAACTTTCATTGAACTTGATCAATATTTATTTAGCAGTACTGTGACATTATCAAGAGTATAGCCCCTGGTAACAAGGAGCTTCAGATTTAAGGGCAGACAAAAATAATGACAAGACAAAAAAATAATGTTTAAACTGGGCTATAGGAAATTCCGTAGTTACCTGGTTCTTCCATCACTGTTTGTTGAATTATGTCCATGACTTCCACATTTGCCTTTTGGCATCTTTCCAAAATATGACTTTGGGCACAGCTATACATCACAGCATGAACTCCCTGGTGGTTACACTGGACCAGCAGTGTCTCCTTAGTCTTCCCTGTGGAAAGGGAGATAAGAGGGGATTGAGTTTTCCTATATATCCGCTCTGGGGGTGGCACAAGGGAAAGCATGTAGGTTTTAGAGTCAGATTGTATCATATGTGTGTATCAGAGATTTTAGCCTCTCTGGGCCTCAGTTTCTCATCTGTAAAACGGGGATAATAATACTTGACTCACAATGTGGATGTCATGATTAAGTAGGGGAGGAAGGGAGGAAGCATGCAAAATGCTTTGAACAGTGTTAGGCACGAAATAGGTGTTTGCTTGCTTCTCTTCTCTCCTGGTAAACCTCCAATGGGACCTAGCACTTGCAGAACAGTGTGCTTTTCTCTGGGAAAAAGCTACGTTATTTGTCAAGCTGTTCCAGTGACCCAGTCAATACAATAAGAATTATGGTCCCCAGAGTCAATCGACCTATTGGTATTAAATTGCCTTGGCCCTGCTAGTTTCTTGGAGTTGTCATTTTGCACTGTAATTGATTTACAGTTTTCTTCCTACCCTTCTCTTCCAGATGTTGTTACTGGTCAAGGCCACTAGATGGCGCCATTTTACCAAGTATCAATGATTTAAATGGCAAAACCTGTTCTTTTGACTTGTCCAGTGCCATAAAAAAGACAATTCTTAAAGCATGCATCCGCATAGCCATATATTCCAGCACATCAAAGAAATCCCTTTACAATCCCGTGTTTCTTTCATTTATAATAGGGAGTGTGTAATGTTTAGAAGTCACCTAGAAGTTAACATATTTGATTTAGTTCCATGGTTTAGGAGAGCAAGAAAACTTGGAGTAGATTCAAAGAGAAACCATAAATTTTATTGGAGTGGGAGAATGGAGTACATGAGGAAAGGTCAAATAAATGTGGAATACTTGGTGCTTACAGAATGGTTAGGTAATGTCACGGTGGGCTCTTAACAATGAAGGGTCCCTAGGGAAGATGGTAAGCCGCTGTTATTCTCCACCATAAGGTGAAATAGAATAAGAGGAAAGGGACTTAATGGCCATAGGAGAGATACGTTAGTCACAAGGAAGAATATTTAAAACCAAGAGTGTGTAATATCATAACGAGGAAAATCGTCAAACTTTTCTTTGCCTAATTTGTTTTTAATATTAATAAAGTCTACCATGTCCAGATCAGATTACTTGCAGTCCTACCAGAAAATGGAAGAATTTTCTCTCTCTTATTATGGTGCATACTTGATGCCTGACACAGTATAGGCTAGGATGATGGTCATTGCAGCCCATTGGCAAAGGCTAGGCCTGGAAATGACTTAATGGTGGATTAGCAATGATTTCAAAAGTGTCCCATTTTTGTATGTTTGTGTGTATGTGTTTGTATGTAATATTAGAGATCTATTTTGTCACCAGCATTTTTTCTTGGTTTCTTACATACTTACGTATGGGCTGGACCAGAGGGGTGACAATGACCAAAGGAGAAAAGAGAGTCAGATGTCTTCCTTGATACTTATTTTTTTGAACCTCTCATTTGTTACTTATACCTCAGACTTTTTGGTTTGTTTGCTTGCTATTTCTTATTTATTTCTGTAATATCTGGTAGAGGAGTATGTGGAGGCCTAGCTTACACCATTCCATATTCATGATTTTACATCCAAGCCACAGGAGGGGGCCAAACAATTTTTTATTTTCTCCACAGACTCACCCTTGGTCCATCTGGAAAGTTCACCTTGGAGGGTCTCTTTTCTTCCTCTCCTGCCCCACAAAACTGGCAGCCCTTCCTCTAGGGTCCCAGTTTCATCCTGGAGGAATGGCACATGACTTTTCAGGTTTTTCCAATTCCCGAAAGCAGATAATGTATAATATACAAGACAGTAAAACTTGGGGCACCTGTTGATGCCAGTTGAGCGTCTGACTTGGGCTCAGGTCATGATCTCACAGTTCGTGAGATCGAGCCCCGCATTGGGCTCTGCTGGCAGGTCAAAGCTGGGAGCCTGCTTCCGATTCTGTGTCTCCTTCTCTCTCTGCCCCTTCCCCGCTCATACCCGCGCACGCACTCTGTCTCTCAAAAATAAATAAGCATTAAAAAAACCCCTTGACATTGCTGTTAATGACTGCTCCTCTTTGCTTAACTTACCTGTGTTATGCTAACAGTACTTTATCTTTCAAAAGATCATTTACAAGGAAGGGGTGAGGTGGAGATATAACTAAAAAGAGTGCTGGTGATGGAAGATTGGGATGAGACAGAGACAATGTAGCCCAGCTATTTTTTCCTTGGTAATTGTAAATGTAGTGCATGTTCATTATAGAAAATTTAGAAAAAACACAGACTAGTATTAAAAAAAAAAAACTATTTACAATTCTAAACTTATAGGTAACTAAAATTAATATTTTGAAATATTTCTTTTTTTGTAGCTACAGAAAGTTGGGGAAACTGACCCAACTATTTGTAGAGAACTGATCTAGAAGATCAGTGATGGGGCTGAAGGATGAATTGAAGAGCAGGAATGATGAGTCTTGTGCATGTGGATCAGTGGGTGGAGAAAATCTGTTCCCAGGGAGAAAAGTGAGATAGGGATTCAGAAAGAAAAAGGAAGACTCTTTTTAAAAAAATTAATTAATTTTAAAATTTACAACCAAGTTAATTAGTATATGGTGCAACAATGATTTCAGAGGTAGATTCCAGTGATCCATCCCCTATGTATAACACCCAGTGCTCATCCCAACAAGTGTCTTCCTTAATGCCCTGTACCCACTTAGCCCATCCCCCCACCCACAACCCCTCCAGCAACTCTGTTCTCTATCTTTAAGAGTCTCTTATGTTTTGTCCCCCTCACTGTTTTCATATTATTTTTGCTTCTCTTCCTTTATGACCATCTGTTTTGTATCTTAAATTCCTCATATGAGTGAAGTCATAGAATATTTGTCTTTCTCTAATTTCACTTAGCATAACACTCTCTCTAGTTCCATCCATGTAGTTGCAAATGGCAAGATTTCATTCTTTTTGATTGCTGAGTAATACCCCATTGTGTGTGTGTGTGTGTGTGTGTGTGTGTGTGTGTGTACAAAGATATTCTTTATCTATTCATCCATCGATGGACATTTGGGCTCTTTCCATACTTTGGCTATTGTCAATAGCACTGCTATAAACATTGGGGTGCATGTGCCCCTTTGAAACAGCACACCTGCATCCCTTGGATAAATACCTAGTAGGGCAATTGATAGGTCGTAGGGTAGTTCTATTTTTAATTTTTTGAGGAAGCTCCATACTGTTTTCCAGAGTGGGTGCACCAGCTTGCATTCCCACCAACAATGCAAAAGAGATCCTCTTTCTCCGCGTCCTTGCCAACATCTGCTGTTGCCTGAGTGGTTAATTTTAGCCATTCTGACAGGTGTGAGGTGATATCTCATTGTGGTTTTGATTTGTATTTCCTGGATGATGAATGATGTTGAGAATTTTTTCATGTGTCTGTCAGCCATCTGGATGTCTTCTTTGGAGAAGTGTCTATTCATGTCTTTTGCCCATTTCTTCACTGGATTATTTGTTTTCTGGGTGTTGAGTTTGATAAGTTCTTTATAGATTTTGGATACTAACCCTTTATCTGGTATGTCGTTTGCAAATATCTTCTCCCATTCTGTCAGTTGCCTTTTAGTTTTGCCGATTGTTTCCTTTGCTGTGCAGAAATTTTTATTTTGATGAAGTCCCAATAGTTGATTTTTGCTTTTGTTTTCCTTGCCTCTGGACACATGTTGAGTAAGAAGTTGCTGCAGCTGAGGTCAAAGAGGTTTTGACTGATTTCTCCTCGAGGATTTTGATGGCTTCCTGTCTTATATTGAGGTCTTTCATCCATTTTAAATTTATTTTTGCATATGGTGCAAGAAATGGTCCAGGTTCATTTTTCTGCATGTCACTCAGCATCACTTGCTGAAGAGACTGTCTTTATTCCATTGGATATTCTTTCCTGCTTTGTCAAAGGTTAGTTGGCCATGTGTCTGTGGGTCCATTTCTGGGTTCTCTATTCTGTTCCATTGACCTGAGTGTCTGTTTTTGTGCCAGTACCATACTGTCTTGATGATTACAACTTTGTAGTATAGCTTGCAACGTCTGGGATTGTGATACCTCCTGCTTTGGTTTTCTTTTTCAAGATTGCTTTGGCTATTTGGGGTCTTTTCTGGTTCCATACAAATTTTAGGATTGTTTGTTCTAGCTCTGTGAAGAATGCTGATGTTATTGTGATAGGGATTGCATTGAATATGTAGATTGCTTTGGGTAGTATCGACATTTTAACAATATTTGTTCTTACAATCTGATAGCATGGAATATTGTCCTATTTTTCTGTGTGTCTTCTTCAATTTCTTTCATAAGCTTTCTCTAGTTTACAGTGTATAGACTTTTCACCTCTTTGGTTAGGCTTAACAGGTATTTTATGTTTTTTGGTGCAAATGTAAATGGAGTTGATTCCTTGATTTCTGTTTCTGTTGCTTCATTATTGGTGTATAGAAATACAACCAATTTCTGTGCATTGATTTTATATCCTGCAACTTTGCTAAATTCATGGATCAGTTTTAGCAGTTTTTTGGTGGAATCTTTTGGGTTTTCCGTATGGAGTATCATGTCATCTGCGAAGAATGAGTTTGACTACTTCCTTGCTGATTTGGATGCCTTTTATTCCTTTGTGTTGTCTGAGTGCTGAGGCAAAGACTTCCAATACTGTGTTGCATAACAGTGGTGAGAGTGGACATCCCTGTTGTGTTCCTGACCTTGGGGGGAAAGCTCTCAGTTTTTCCCCATTGAGGATGATATTAGCATTGGGTCTTTCATATATGGCTTTTATGATCTGGGGGTATGATCCTTCTATCCCTATATTCTTGAGGGTTTTTATCAAGAAAGGATACTGTATTTTGTCAAATGCTTTCTCTGCATCTACTGAGAGGATCATGTGGTTCTTGTCCTTTTATTGATGTGATGAATCCCATTGATTGTTTTGTGGATATTAAACCAGCCCTGCATCCCAGGTATAAACCCTACTTGGTTGTGGTGAATAATTCTTTTAATGTATTGTTGGATCCAGTTGGCTAGTATCTTGTTGAAGATTTTGCATCCATTTTCATCAGGGAAATTGGTCTGTAGTTCTACTTTTTAGTGGGGCTTTGTCTGGTTTTGGAATCAAGATAATTCTGGCTTCATAGAATGAGTTTGGAAGTTTTCCTTCCTTTCTATTTGTTGGAACAGCTTCAAAAGAATAGGTGTTAAATGTTGGTAGAATTCCCCTGGAAAGCCACCTGGCCCTGGACTCTTGTTTTTTTGGGGGGAGATTTTTGATTATTAATTTGATTTCTTTACTGGTTATGGGTCTGTTCTAATTTTCTATTTCTTCTTGTTTCAGTTTTGGTAGTTTATATGTTTCTAGGAATTTGTCCATTTCTTCCAGATTGCCCATTTTATTGGCATATAATTGCTCATAATAGTTTCTTATTAATGTTTGTATTTCTGCTGTGTTGGTTGTGATCTCTCCTTTTTCATTCTTAATTTTATTTATTTGGGTCCTTTCCTTTTTCTTTTTCATCAGACTGGCTAGGGGTTTATCGATTTTGTTAAGTCCTTCAAAGAACCAGCTCCTGGTTTCATTGATCTCTTCTACTGCTTTTTGTTTTTGTTTTTGTTTTTTTAAATTTATTTGTTTCGGTTTCAATAGCATGGATTTCTGCTCTAATCTTTATTATTTCCTGTCTTCTGCTGGTTTTGGGTTTGATTTGCTATTCTTTTTCTAGCTCTTTAAGGTGTAAGGTTAGGTTGTGTATCTGAGACCTTTCTTCCTTCTTTAGGAAGGCCTGGATTGCTATATACTTTCCTCTTATGACCGTCTTTGCTGTGTCCCAGAGATTTTGGGCTGTGGGGTTATCATTTTCATTGGCTTCCATGTACTTTTTAAATTTCCTCTTTAACTTCTTGGTTAGCCCATTCATTCTTTAGTAGACTGTTCTTTAGTCTCCAAATAATTTTTTTCTTTCCAAATTTTTTCTTGCGGTTAATTTTGAGTTTCATAGTGTTGTGATCTGAAAATATGACGGTATGATCTTGATCTGTTTTGTACTTATTGAGGGGTGATTTGTGTCCCAGTATGTGATCTATTCTGGAGAATATTCCATGTTCAATGGAGAAGAATGTATATTCTGCTGTCTTAGGATGAAATGTTCTGGGGCACCTGGTTGGCTCAATTGGTTAAGCATCCAACCTCAGCTCATTTTAAATAAAACATTTAAAAAAATTACAAAAATTTTTTTAACATTTATTTATTTCTGAGAGGCAGAGACAGAGCATAAGCAGGGGAGGGGCAGAGAGAGAGGGTGAGACAAAAAATCTAAGGCAGGCGCTAGGCTCTGAGCTGTCAGCACAGAGTCCGACATGGGGCTCGAACTCATGAGCAGTGAGATCATGACCTGAGCCGAAGTTGGACACTTTAACCAGCTGAGCCACCCAGGCACCTCTAAAATTTTTTTTTTAAAAAACGATGTTCTGTATATATCTGTTGGGTACATCCAGTCCAGTGTGTCATTCAAAGCCATTGTTTCCTTGTTGATTTTCTGTTTAGATGATCTTTCCATCATTGTAAGTGGGGTGTTGAAGTCCCCTGCAATTGTGGTATTATTATCAATGAGTTTCTTTATGTTTGTAATTAAATGTTTTTTGTATTTGGGTACTTCTACGTTTGGAGTATAAATGTTTACAATGTTAGATCTTCTTGGTGGATAGACCCCTTAATTTTGATATAATGCCCTTCTTCATCTCTTGTTACAGTCTTTGTTTTAAAATCTAGATTGTCTGATATAAGTATGGCTACTCTGGCTTTCTTTTGTTGACCATTAGCATGATAGATGGTTCTCCATACTTTTACTTTCAATCTGAAGGTGTCTTTAGTGGGTCTCTTGTAAACAGCATATAGATGGATCTTATTTTCTTATCCATTCTGTTACCCTATGTCTTTTGATTGGAGAATTTAGTACTCATGTTTAGAGTGAGTACTGAAATATATGAATTTATTGCCATTATGTTTCTTGTAGAGTTGGAGTTTCTGGTGGTGTTCTTTGGTCCTTTCTGGTCTTTGTTGCTTTTGGTCTTTTTGTTTTTTGTTTTTTCCATCTTTTATCCCTTCAGAGAACCCCCCTTAAAATTTCTTGCAGGGCTGGTTTAGTGGTCACGAACTCCTTTAGTTTTTGTTTGTCTGGGAAACTTTTTATCTCTCTTTCTATTTTGAATGACAACCTTACTGGATAAAGAATTCTTGGCTGCATATTTTTCTGATTCAGTACACTGAATATATCCTGCCACTCCTTTCTGGCCTGCCAAGTTTCTGCGGATAGGTCTGCTGTGAACCTGATCTGTCTTCCCTCATAGATTAAAGACATTTTTTTCCCCTTGCTACTTTCCTTGCCTGAGTATTTTGTGAATTTGACTATGATATACCTTGTTGATGATCAGCTTTTGTTGAATCTAATGGGAGTTCTCTGTGCTTCCTGGATTGATGTCTGTGTTTTTCCCCAGGTTAGTAACGTTTTCTGCTATGATTTGTTCACATAAACCTTCTACCCCTTTTTCTCTCTCTTCATCTTCTGTGACCCCTAAGATTCTGCTGTTACTCCTTTTAATGTGTCGCCAAGTTCTCTAATTCTTATATTGTGCTCATTTGCCTTAGTCTCCCTCTTTTTTTCTGCTTCATTATTCTCCATACGTTTGTCCTCTATACCCCCAGGAACATTCGCACCACAGTGCTGCTGCAGGTGCCCAGAAATTGAGGCCGGGTGCCAGCCCACCCCAGAAGAAGTTCACGTGATCATGTAGCAGCAGTGTTTCAGGGATTATGGTAAATTACAACACACATCTGGTGCCAGGCTTCACCCTTAATGTCCTTTTTCCAACACCAGCAAATGTGGTTGTTCTCTGGGGTCTGCTGGGACGTTTGCCTGTGGGGAGGCTGCACAGCTTCCATCAAATGTCCTCTTCTCCCCAAGTGGCCCAAGACCTCACTGTCTGCCCCTGGGGATTCGCCCTTTCCACCAGAACAAGGTGTCATGTGGTGGAATTTCAGACTTGGTGCTCCCCCTGTTTATAGAGTCTTAATGGAATTTAAACGCTTTCCTTTCTCCTTTCTCCCTTTTTTTCCAGTCCCTTGTGGCTGTTTCCACTCTTCATCTTTCTCTCCAGCTGCTTTCTAGCGGGGGGGGGGGGGGGGGGTGCTTATTCCGTATTCTCCCCCCCCCATCTCCATCCTCTCTCCACAAGCAAAAACATCTCCCTGCCCTCCGCAGCTTCTCTCCCCCCATTTCACCTCTCCACACCACGTATCTGCTGAGTTCCGTGGTTCAAGTTGTGCAGATTGCTGTGTTAATGCTTAAATCCGTTTTCTAGGTGTGCAAGATGGTTTGGTGTTGACCTGGCTGCATTTCAGGGATGAGAGACACAAAAAAACTTCCATGCTGTTACAACATCTTGGCCCCCTCCAAAAAAGAAAGACTCTTGACCTCTGAGAGTGATAGAGACAGCAGGAGTGGCCCCTAAGTCTCCTGTGCTTCTCCTGGAACCTGTCTGTCATAGGTTCTATGAGCAGTTGCTCAACAGCCTTTCAATAACTCAAAAAGTGGGGGTTTCATTACATGAGATCAAAACCTCTGACTAGAATAACCACACAAAACAACAGGTGCATAATAATTACTTGCTGTTAATAACTGCACATGGAGAGTGACCTTTTACATTCTCTCATTCACTGTGGTGTACAATGCTGATGTGCTCAGATCCCCTTGGATTCCTTTTAACCTGATTCATTGTGCTTCATTTCTAAGAGCCAGTTCCCATGACTTTTTTTTTTTTTTTGGATGACTGTTCTCAGACCATTAGGACCCACCTTAAACATATGTGCATGAAGAGCTGGAAGTGCTTGAACATTTGTGCCCTGCTTGGGGTGATCCCCAACCAATGACTGATGGTGAAGGGAGTATAAAGCTCTGGCTCCCTTGGGTCATTTTGATGATTAGGTTTCAGAAGTTGTGACTTCTGTTTTGCTAGCCTGCTCTCTATTGCTTTCCCAGCTTGCATGCTTCGATGAGGCAAGCTGCCTTGTTGGAGAGGCACACATGACAAGGAGCTGAGGACTGCTCTGGCCAACAGCCAGCATATAACAGAGGCCCTCAGTCCAAGAACCCATTTGGAACTATGTGCTGCCAACATACATTGAGTGAGTGTGGGGCTATAGCCTTCTCAGGTTGACCTCTCAGATGAGACTACAGACCCTGGAACAACACCTTGGTTACAACTTTGTGATGGACCATGAAGCAGAGGACTCAGCTAAGCTGCGCCTGGATTCCTGACTCATGGAAACGATGAGATAATGAATGTATATTGTTTTTTTGATGCCAAGTGTTGGGGTAATTTGTTATGTAGCAATAGAAAGCTAATACAGTGTTTTGCTTGGCTTCCTCCCTTCCCTGTCTCTCTCTCTCCCAATTCTTTCACCAGTTTTTCTAGGGAACTCTTTCTTTACTTTTTTTTCTTTTTAATGTTTGTTGATTTATTTTGAGAGAGACAGAGAGAGCATGATCAGGAGAGGGGCAGAGAGAGAGGGAGGGAGAGAATCCCAAGCAGGCTCCAAGCTGTCAGCACAGAGCCTGACATGGGGCTCAATCTCATGAGCCATAGGATCATGACCCAAGCCAAAATCAAGAGTCAGATGCTTAAGCAACTGAGCCACCCAAGGACCCCTCCAGGGAACTTTTTCTTAATACATCACTTGTACATGAACCTTGCATAAGACAGGATGGGATTCTAAAGTTAGATAACTCACCAGCCACATGGCAACAAGGACCATTACTGAAATAGGTGGAATGCTATAGTATGGCATATCAATGGAGGATGCCCTTAAAATACTAACACTTTGAACTGGGATGAATTGAGATGGGGATATAGATTGATGGGGATGTTCTTGTTTACATACTATCTCTAGTATATGAGAGATTTGAGAGAAATAGTAATTAAAAGGACCATGGAAGAGTTGGTTGATTGTGGGTGCTTACCAATGCAGTGAAGGGGGAGAATGACAAGTTGATTACCCAGACAAATTATGGTGTGAAAGTTTGAAGGCCTTCAATTCAGCAACCAGAAAGCAGACGATGTTTAAGATAAAGCTCAGGATCAGAGTATAAGAGCAGCATAACTTGAGAGAATAGTATATTAGCAGATTTTCTCCTGTGAAGGTTGAGATTGTGATAGGGAAGGTGTGAGACCATGAGACTTGGAATAAGGACAGTTGGATGAACTAGAGACCTTTGGATCACCAGATTCCCCCAAACCCTCTAGGCCTTTAGAAATAGACCATTTCCTCTTGCTACAGGATAGTGTCATCTGCTCCTTGTCTGAAGATTATACAGAGGTTGCAACTGAAGCAGAAGCTGTGTAAAATAGTACATGCTGTCCTCATCTGCCCTCACCTCCATTCCTGGCATTAGACTAATGATTTGAGCCAAATACTATCATGTACCAACTAGGGAAATGGTGGCCCTGCTGAAGAAGAAAGGAACTGAGCTGCTGAAACTGCCTAATATATACCAGCACATTAGCCTGGGGATCGTTCATTAGCCTGAGATTGATGGCCTGGGAGTGAGATTATAGAGTTAGATAAGGAGAGAGTTTGTTACTATGAATATACTCTCCTGGGATTCAGAATCTAATGTTCTTTTATTTTTTTTAATATTTATTTATTTTGAGAGAGAGAGAGAGAGAGAGAGAGAGAGAGAGAGAGAGAGAATGCACACAAACAGAGGAGGGGCAGAGAGAGAGGAAGAGAAAGAATCCTAAGCAGGGTTTGTGCTGTCAGTACAGAGCCTGATGTTGCGCTCAAACTCACAAACTGAGATCATGACCTGAGACAAGACTAAGAGTTGGATGCTTAACAGGCTGAGCCACCCAGCTGCCCCTGAGAATCTAATGTTCTAGCAAGAGCTCCTGGAGCTCAGTCTCAATATGCTGCTGGATGGCTCCTGGAAGCTTGGAAAAAATGATGGCCCACATTGAAGGAGGTGGAAAGGCCAGAACTGCCTTGGCATAGTGTCAAGCAAGGAATCTGAAGTCTTAGAGCAGTGAGCATATGTGCTAGGTATCAACTTATCTCTTAGCTCCAAACTTATTTCTTTCCCCTGCTTTGCAATTTTGGAGATGGACTATGTAATCATCTCTCCTGTGCCATCTGGTATAATATTAGGCTTTTGCAATAGAGGGTGAAGGAAGGATTCTGTACAGCATAGGGGAGGAAGGAGTTTCTCTTCCTGGTTATGATGTGCTTTTTTTCATTTTCTCTTTCCTCTGATGGTGTGGCTGCTAAGAGTGGGAAGAGGCCCATTGGCACTCATTCCCCCACAAGTTGTTGTGGTAATCCGGCAGGCTGCTTGCTGTGGACCAGCTCCAGTTCACTCAGTAAACTTCACTGTTAAGGGTGGGAGGGTGACTGGTAATCAAAATGGCTTGGTCTAAAAGGGTTCTCCCACAAAGGCCAGGTGATCATGGTGTAATTTTGAAGGAAAAGGATGGGCATTCTACTAGAATTTTATATACAGCAGAGAACAACAACAATAACAGTAACAAAATGAACACCAGATCTGATGGCCAACAACCTGAGTTGAGTTGCCACAATGGTGAGTCATGGCTATTTACCCATTTTGCAGACACAAACTCAGATTCCCTGGATTGAAGGGCAGCTAGGCCTTCTGGTGAGGGATTTTGCAACGTTGCCACAAGCATACACTGCAAATCTTACCCCAAGCCTTCCTTAATGGGACTGGTGGCCCTTCACTAGAGTGACTGTGTACTGAGGAAAGATCAATATCCAGACCTTTTGGATATTACCAGATACTGTCTTTATATTGATGCTAATTTCTGGCAAAGTAAAATACTACCAGGGCCTAGGAATCAAAGCACGAACTTACAGTGGTCAAGTGATGAATTGAAAATTCACTCTTCTAACTTGTAAGGGCCCCTATTAATCCATGGACTCTTCTTGCAGTTATATGCCCAGTTCCTGAGTGCAGTATTGGAATATACACAGTTCGTAACTGGCAGAATACCTATACTGGCTCTATGACCCATGGGGTAATGGCCGTAATAATAGGCAGGACTAAATAGAACTTTCTGGAACTTTCCCTCCCTAGTAAACTAGAAGCAATACTGCATCTGTGGATGAATTATAGATATTATTGCCTCCATGAAAGACTTTAAAAGATGTAGGGTTGGTGATACCTAGCACATTCTCATTTAATGCATTTGTTTCACTTGTGCAGCATTTGAATAGATCTTAGGAAATGAATAAGAATATTGTAGGGGTGCCTGGGTGGCTCAGTCATTTAAGTGTCCAACTCTTGATTTCAGCTTAAGTCTTGATTTCATGATTTGTATGATTGAGCCCTGTTCAGGATTCTCTCTGTCCCTCTCTCTCTCTGCCCTTATTCCCTCACCTCCCCCAACCCATGTGCACTCTCTCAAAACAAACAAACAAACAAACAAACAAACAAACAAACAAACAAACATTGTAATCTTAATCAGGTAGTGACTCTGACTGCAATTTTTGCCTCCTCAAATATATAATATTTACTAGAGAAAATCAACACAGCCCCTTGACACTTGGTATGTGGTTGTAGACCTGGTTAGTGCTTTTCCCTTTGTACCAATTTGTACAGACCACCAGAAGCAGTTTGCTTTGACCTGGAAAGGCCAACAATACACCATCATGTTTCCAGGCCCCTGACAGGCAAACAATTCTCCACTATCTAGGAATCCATGTATGTCTTTTCCTTGGGCAACTTACTTTTCACATAAAATGGATGACAAGGTGCTCTGCCTAGAACTCCTCTCCCTGTGCTTGAGAGGAGGCATGAGGATGCACCTATTAGAGGGGGCAAAAAGTGTCAGAATTTTTTTTTATTGCATATAAATGCCCTTTAGAGAGCATGTGCTGAAGAAGAGACACTGGGTAACCAGGTTGTCAGGATTCATCCAGTAGATGTCAGCCAACCTTTGTCCTTGGTTACACAGCATTTGTTCAAGGGGGTCTACAAATGGAGCAATCATGGTGCCAGAGATGGAGGTTATACATGTGTTGGGTCCCCTTTCACTAAGGCTGATTTAGCTACTGCCACTGCTTGATATTTGTTCTGTTAGCAGCAGAGACTGGGTTTAGGTCCTCAGTATAGTAAATATTTTGAGGATACCAAACAGACACTTGGTCACCAGTTGATTATATCAGATACTTTAACCTTGGAAAGGGCAATTATTTGTCTTAACTGGAATCAAAATGTATTCGAGGTGTGGATTTGCTTTTCCTTTCTTTAGTTCCTTAGCCAGTACCTCTAAGATCTCTCAGAGTGTCTGATTAACCACTATCTGAGGGCTCACTGAGTGTCTGGTGTACCAACTGGGATCCCACTATCACCCTAACCAACGTATAATCATTTTATGTTAAGGAGGTTCAGCAATGGACATATGATCATGGAGTCACCAATTTTGCCATGTATTGCATAGTAATGAAGGGTTGAAAAGCATTAGAATGTCTTTTTGAAGGTGTGGCTAAAGTGTCATCATGGAGATGGTAGCCAGTGACATTGGGACGCTTTTTCAATGTGCAGTATTTCTTTTGAGTCAATTGCTGTCATGTGGTTTTCTGTAGAGAATGAGTCTAGATTCCGAGGGATAGAAAAAAGAGCAGTTATGCTCACTATCAATCTCAGTGACTGGTCTGGAGAATATATGCTTCTTGTATCTAACAATTTTAGGTTCTGGAGTTCTAGAGGTTTCTGATTCCCAGATGGGGATATTTCCATGAGGGGTCTCAGTCAGGGTCCTTCTAAACCTAAAACTATGTTTGTATCTTAACATTTTATACTTCTCATGATTTTAAATTAGCAGGCTAAGAATGGAGTCCTGCTGGGGCACCTGGGTGGCTCGGTTGGTTAAGCATCCAACTTCAGCTCAGGTCATGATTTTATGGTTTGTGGGTTTGAGCCCCATGTCAGGCTCTGAGCTGACAGCTTAGAGTCTGGAGCCTGGTTTGGATTCCGTGTCTCCCTCTCTTTCTTCCCCTTTCCTGCTCATACTCTGTCTCTCAAAAATAAATAAACATTAAAAAAATTTAAAAAAGAGTGGACTCATACTGGCAAAGGTAATTGACCTGATCATCTTGAGGAGGCATGTTTGCCAATCCATAATAAGAATAGGAAATTGTAAATTTGGAACTCAGGAGATCACTGGAATGTCTCTTGGTGCTCTCATGTAAAAAAAGGAATTATAGCTACTGTGACCTAACAGGGGCAAAGTAGCCATGGGATCAGACCCTTCAGGACTGAAGATCTAGGTCACCATGGCATGCAACCTAGACCAGCAGTAGAGTTAAACAAAGGCTGAGGGATCTAGAATTGGTGATAGAGAATCTGGAGTGGGTGATATCACTTACAGCTTTGGGACCAACTGTAGCAGTAGAGACTATGGCTCTTCCTATTAACTTTCTTCTGTAAAGAGGGTCATATTAATAAGATAAAACTAATAAGAATAATTTATAGAACTCATGTATTTTTGGCACTCCTCCAGGTGTTTCATACTTGTTAACTCACCTAATCTTCACAAAACCCTATGGAGTTGGTAGTATTATTATGATAGTCTTACAGATGAAGAAAACGAGACCTAAATTGAAGTAACTAAGTGGTCAAGAGTTGAAAAGGGTGTGAACGATAGAATAACCTCTGCATGGAATAATCAAGAAAGAATTTATTAATAAGCTTTTTTTCCTTTGCTTCAAGGTGGGTTGGATGAATAGCAGATTTGGTGGTGGGTGAGTGGTAGATGTAAAGAAGACAGGTGTTCTAGGTGGGAGGGATGGGATGAACAGGTGCATGCAGCAAGTAAATAGAGATGTATGCTTGGGGAGTAATAGTTACCTGAGTTTAGCCAAAGGGTAAAGCAGATGATGGGTAAGAATGGGAGATAAAATTTTCTTTTTTCTTTTCTTTTCTTTTCTTTTCTTTTCTTTTCTTTTCTTTTCTTTTCTTTTCTTTTCTTTTCTTTTCTGTTAGAGAGTGCGGGGGAGAGGGGCAGAGGGAGAGGGAGGGAGAGCAAGAATACTAAGCAGGCCTCATGCTCAGCACAAAGACTGACACTGGGCTTGATCCCACGACCCTGGGATTATGACCTGAGCTGAAATCAAGAGTCAGATACTCACCTGACTGAGTCACCCAGGTGCCCTGGGAGATAAATTTTTAAAAGCAGAAAAGGGTCATACTAGATAGAGTTCTGAAACCAAGTTTAAAACTTTGAATTTTATTTTGGCACAGGGAATGATTGAGGGTTTTTAAGGACATGTGTGGCATGATCAAAGCATTCTCTAGAAGAGTGGTTTCTAATGCCAGGTGGTAAGCTGATCTTGGTCTGGCTGCCTAAGAATTGCTTGAGGACATTTTAATAATACAGATCCTTGGAACACATCTCAGGAATTCACCAAGCATATGTCTCTTTTAACTGTTTTTCCCTTTTTTCCTTCTCCATGATAGCCAGGTTTTGTTTCTACTTGAAAATGAAGACCCTCCTTCTTACTCCCTCACATTTATTTGTGACATCAGCTAATTGTGACTTCTGGCTCATGTACCTATTTTGCCTGAGTTTATCCAACTCAATTCTCAAATGTTTGGCAAACTTAGGTTCTTCCTTTTTGAGGTCTCATGAAGATTAGTTTCTTTTCTTTGTAGTGCAAAAATAAATGGAATCCTTCTGATAATTTTTTTTAAAGCTAATTTTCAGAGTTCTTGTTTGCCTTTCTTTTGTTTTGTTTTTGTTTTTTCATGTTTATTCATTTTTGAGAGACAGAGACAGAGCACGGACCAGGGAGGGGCAGAGAGAGAGGGAGACACAGAATCCAAAGCAGGCTCCAGGATCTGAGCTGTCAGCACAGAGCCTGACACGGGGCTCAAACCCATGAACCCTGAGATCATGACCTGAGCTGAAGCCAGGCACTCAACCGACTGAGCCACCCAGGCACCCCATGCCTTCTCTTTTCTAAGCTACGTAGTATCCTCTCTTTAAGGGTTCCAATTATGTCATGATGTCATACCTTCAGTGTTCGGTGGGGTTCCCGTTTGCCTGTAATCCTCTTAGGCTGTGGCACTCAGAATGGCATGCAATACTCTACATACTCTTTTTTTTTTTTTAAATTTTATTTTTAAGTAATCTCTATACCCAATGTGGGGCTCAAACTTATAACCCTGAGATCAAGAGTCACATGTTCTACCAACTGAACCAGCCAGGTGTCCTAGTAACTCTGATCCACATAGACTAGTGTGGATATTCTGATCCACATAGACTAGAGTGGGATCTCCCCTCTTACCCAACTGGACACTAGATTTCATAGCTTAGATACAGTCATAGCTCAGCAGTCCATCCCTTTGCTGCTTCTTATAAAGCTTGTGGCCAGTAAAGTCAATAAGACTTTTCCATTTTCTAGCTCTTTGTTATATCTCTTTCATCAATTGTACATGCAGTTAGTTCCTAGAGAGTTGTTGAGAAACTGGACTCACTACTTTCACTAATTTATTATCCCATGTCGCTTTGTCATGATGGGAAATTTAGTGTAATATTGTGATTCCATCTTTTTTTTTTTCTCATTTTTCCTCTTCTTTTTAAATCACATGAACCAATATTTGCTTTTATTAACTTATTTTTTAATGTTTTAAGTTTGGTTATATCCCTTCATTTTTTTCCATTAGACTAAAAGCAAATTGTTTTGTTTGTGTGTTTTGTCATCAGTTACAAAGAAGAACTTTCAGAATAGAATTTATTTGGCTTTGTCCTTTAACTGGTGGAGATGCACACTGGTCACTAATTTTATTTTAGATAGGTGGACGTAGAAAAGAAAATATTGAGAATGTGAGTAAAATATGATAATGTATTCTTTTAAGAAAATTAAGATATAAGGCATATACCACAAAGTTAATTCTTTTAAAATATGTAATTCAGTGGTTTTTAGCATATTTGTAAGGTTGTGAAAACATCACCACTATCTAATTCCAGAACATTTTCATTACCCTTAAAGAAACTCCATATCACTTAACAGTCATTCTGCATTCCCTTGTATCCCCAGCCCCATTTGATCTCTGACTTCTGCCATTACCTATGCGTAGAGATGTGAGCCTTGCTGTATGAGAGCTGTCTGGCACATATTTTTTGCATCCTAAACTGTATAGGGGAGAATCTTGGGTTACAGGATTTCAACATCTCATCTATTATACTGGATTCTTAGGAAGAAATGATAAAAAGGGGCTTTTGATCAAAAGGGGCTTTTGATCACCATCATCTCCCCAACCTAGGCTTCAGTTTCTTAAATATTCATGCTATTCTTTCCAGTGAAATTCCCATTTTCTTTAAAGAAAAAAAAAAAAAGAAGGAAAAGGAATGTTGAGTGCTTTTGCTTTGCTTGTGATCTGTTAATAACAGACTTAAATTCTCCTTGTTTCTACTCTGAAGGAAATCTCAAAAACTCTTTTTTCCTCATTGTCCTTAGGACTACTTGTGTGTTCTGGGTTTTAACTTTCCTGACACATTTCCCATTGATTTGTGCTAACTTTTGCATTTGATCTTGGTTATGGGTCCCTTGACCCCATCTGTGGTATGTGTATCCTAAATCTGAGCTCACTGGGACACTTTGTGTGTAGCCACCTCAGTCCTTGCTTTCTTTTCTTCTTCCCAGGAATAAGTTCTAGAAGTTAGGTTAGAATTGTTTTTGAAAGCTCCATCCTTCCTGTGTCATCTTCCCTATAGAACCACGGACTATGGCCCTGTTGGTATGTCTTTTTCCTGCCATGCAGCAAGAGGGCTTGCCTCTGACTCCACCAGCAGTCCCTTCTCTAACAGTAATCACTCCAGGATGACTAAGTCCCTTTTGTTCCCCAAGGTTCCTGTCACTTCCTCTTCACTGAGCAATTCTTCCATGTTGGTCCAGAAGAGTAGTTTCCCTCAAAATTTCTTCCACCTCTGAGAGATCATACTGTCAGCCTGAATTTGTCAGATGCACTTTCATAAATGGACCAGGACATTGCCTTTATAGGACCTTTGTAGTATGTGATCATTTGTTCTTTTATAAACATTCATGAAGTACAACTTGCAGAAATCCACCTGAGAGCAGGGATGAAAGGAGGAAGCTTGTATCCTGAGTCGATGGAAAACAGGGCCACACAGGCATATATCTTATTTCTCCAGAATATGATGCTGTTTTAAGCATCACTTTTTGGGAGTACACAGCTAATTTACTTACTTTCTCATGCAGATAGATGATTAGGCTAGAATTCTGGCTCTACCGTAACTGTATGATTATAGGCAAATTACTTAATCTTTCTAAATTTTGGTTTCTTGGGCACCTGGATGGCTCAGTCATTAAGCATCTGACTTCAGCTCAGGTCATGGTCTCATGGTTCATAAGTTTGAGTCCCACATCAGGTTGATCTCGAGCCCCGCTTTGAGTGAACATGAGCCCAACTTCTCTCTCTCTCTCTGTCTCTCCTTCCCTCCCTCTCCCCCATTTCTCTCTCTCCCTCTGCCCCTCCTGAGATTCTGTCTCTCTCTACCCCTTGCTCACTTGCAACCCCTCTCTCTCTCTGTGTCTCAAAAATATAAGTTTTGATTTTTTCATTTGGAAAATAAGAGTAAAAATACCTAACTCATAGAATTTGTCATAGATTAAAAATGGCTGCAGTTGTTTTGGATACTCCTCCCATAAAGAGGTATATTATGTCTCTGCTCCTTAAATCTGTGCTCTTTGACTGCTTGGCCAATAGAATATGGCAGAAGTGACAAAGTACCTGATTCTGACATAAAAGCGTGGCATCTTCGACTTCCCCTTTCTAGGGAAACTTTCTTTAGGTTGCTACCATGAACTACCATGTAAGAAGTCCAAATACACTCAGACCACCATACTGGAGTCTCAGTATGGGATACTCTTAGCTGAGCCTAACCTTTTAGCCATACCCACTGATGTGACAGACATATGAGTGAAGCCATTTTGGACCCTTCAACCAGCTCATCTATGAGCTGAATCCCACCAAGTGACTCAGTAACTGCAGTTGATGTCATGTGGGGGCAAAGGAATTGTCCAACTGAGCCTTGATAGAGTTCTTGACCCACAGAATCGTGAGATATAATGATTGTTTTAAGCTATTCAGAATGCACCAAGAGAAAACTGCAACAGAATTTGATACGTGGAAGTGGACTAGTGCTCTAGTAAAATCCTAAAATATGTGGCTTTGAGACTGGGCAGTAGGCAGAAGCTGGGGACTATTGGTAAAAGCTTTAAGGACAGGGAGAACACCACTCCTGGTAAAGCCTGGAAAGACAGGGAGAAAATTGGTTTTGTGGGTTGGAAAAAACATGACTCTTGTGTAGCGGAGGAAAGCTCGACAATGCTGTTGTCTGCAGTAATGTGGAAAATAGAACATAATCCTAACACACTGGTGGATTTGGCCAAAGATATTTCCTGGCAGAATGTTGAAGGTGCCAATTAATTTTTTTGAGTTGCTTATGATAAGGTATGGATAGAGATACAAAAATTAAAAAAAATAAATAAATAGAAGAGAGGAAATTCTGTGTTCATTGTTTAAAGGAAATACAAGCAACCCAGGATTTAATGGGCTTAAAAATAAAACTTTATCAGTTGCTCTAATGGCATAAAAGGTTTTGAAGTAAAGACTGACCTCAAGGTAAGGTCATGTCAAAGGTATGACTATAAGACCCTTTGTTAATATTCCAGAGAGATTTAAGGGTGTGTCTAGAAAAAGGCTTGTAGTATCCCATAGCATTCTGATTCAGCCCAAGGCAGAGGAGGACCCGTCTCAAAGAGATTTGTGGGTATGGTTTTCATTTAATGGAGTTAACCCAATAAGATCCATAGAAATCCCACAAAGTTTTTAAGATAATTGAATTGTTCGAAGCACCATCAACTTTAACTGAAAAGGATAAAATAATTCAAAATAAAAAGAGCCCTTGAGGCTCTCAGGCTTCAATGGGCAAAAAGCAGTTTAAGAAAGCTACTAAGCAACAACCACAAGCCATTTCTTGTGAAGAAGGAAAGGTGATTCAGAGAATGGGATCAAACGGAACATGAGTGGACTGTAATCCGGGAACTGATGGCATTTGACCAAGTGCATTTCAGAATTATCATGGGCTGGTGAATGCTATATGCTTCTTGTTCTTTTCCTTTTTGAATGGGAATGTCTATTGCTGTTATTCTATGCTTTTTTCAGTATTGTATATTGTGTGCGTGCGTGCTTGTGTGTGTGTGTGTGTGTGTGTGACAACTTGTCTTACAGATCTTCATATTGAGAAGAACTGTACCTAAAGGGACTTCCATATCTAGACCTGAGTTAGATGATGAGATCCCAGACTTTGAGCTGCCTGAGTCTTTGGGGGACTTTGGAGAGGAGTGAGTGTATTTTGCACCTGGGAAGAATGTAAATAATTTGTGACCAGAGGGCAATTTGTGGAGGATTAAATATGGTAACAAATTCTTTGATACTCCTTCCATCATGAGGTAAAATCTATGTCCCTGATCCATGAATATGATGGAGTCTGTGACTGTCTAACGAACAGAGTATGGCTGAACTGAGATTGTGTCAATTTCCAGACGCAGGCCTTAAAAGACCAGCAGCTACCAGTTTTTGGATCAGTCTTTTTAGGAGTCCTGAGTTCTCATGTAAGAAGTCCAAATACCCTTAAACCATCTTGCTGGAGAGACCATGTATAGGCATTCTTGTCACAGTGCCAGCTAAGTCAAACTTTTCAGCTATCCCTGCCATGGTGCCAGATATGTGAGTGATCCCCTCTTGGACCTTGCAGATGAGCCCATATCACCACAGATTAACTTTAGTCCATGCCATATAGAGAAGAAGAATCAACTGGCTGAGCCCTGGCTGGATTCCTGACCCATGACATCATGAGATAAAATACAATGATTGCTGTTTAGAGATGTTAAATATTGAGGTGGTTTGTTATTTGGCAAAGATAACTGGAACAGAGTTGTGAGGATGAAATGAGACTATAAAGCACTAAAGACAGTGCCTAGAGCGTAGTACTTAATACATGCTGGCTTAATACATTCTCATTCTTCCTCTGAAACCATATCCTTTACACCAAGTACCATGTCCAGCATTCATCTTTCAACAAGGATTTATTGAATGCCTAATCTGTACATACTTTGAGCTAGTTTCTGTCATATAGCTGTTTGATGGAACACGTCCTTGAAGATTGAGCTCAGACTGCACAGTCTTGAGTAAGCTGTTTGCCAGTCACCCTACTTGGTTTGCCTGGTCTTCCAGGGTAGCCCTCTCAGCAATCTGTGCACTCAGTTTGGATTATATTAATCTATATTGGTGGATGCCTTGCTTCAAAGGTGACTTACAGTTTTTTCAGGTACCTGTAGCCTGTCTTCCCCATAAAAGTGTCAACATCTTAAGGAGTGGGATCTTGAAATCACAGGCCTTTGTTTTTCCTCACAGGGCCTTTGGTACATCCAAGTGCCTGTTAAATTGAACAATTTGGATTTTTTTTTTTTTGTTTTTTTTTCAACGTTTATTTATTTTTGGGACAGAGAGAGACAGAGCATGAACGGGGGAGGGGCAGAGAGAGAGGGAGACACAGAATCGGAAACAGGCTCCAGGCTCTGAGCCATCAGCCCAGAGCCCGACGCGGGGCTCGAACTCACGGACCGCGAGATCGTGACCTGGCCGAAGTCGGACGCTTAACCGACTGCGCCACCCAGGCGCCCCAATTTGGAATTTTCAACACAAGTTCCAGGAACTCTGGAGCAATCTGTGTGAATCTAAGAGGAAAAAAAATCCTACCTTTTGTGAAATTCCTGATTGATCTACAGATGAATCCTTAAAGAAGACCATGGAGACCAGAGATCTGACCTTGACTATGCTCTTCTTTTCATGTATTCTCTGTGTTGTCTCCTTAGAACTGAGGCTTCTTGAGGATGCTAGAAACTTGTTTTTCAGTTCTTTTGTAAATTTGTAGTAAATGTAGTTTTGCCTGGCCCACTTGGAGCTTAGATGCTGTTAAAGTAGGTTAGACAACACCTTCACTATCTTTTTCTCACCTTTTTCTATCCAGCAGTGTAGCAGGGATTTGTTATTTTGTAATTGGGTGAGAAGGGATGGACATTTAAAAAAGTTTAAACTTTTTGTTATGGAACTATAGTTGACACACAATGTTATATTAGTTTCAGGTGTACAAGATAGTGATACAACAATTAAAAAAAATTTTTTTTTCAACGTTTTTATTTATTTTTGGGACAGAGAGAGACAGAGCATGAACGGGGGAGGGGCAGAGAGATTCAACAATTTTATACATTACTCGGTGCTCATGATATATAGTCACCATATTAGGTTATTACGGTGTGTTTGACTATATTCCTTGTGCTGTACTTTTCATCTCCATGACTTATTTATTCTATAATTGGAAGTTTGTACCTCTTAATCCCCTTCACCTATTTTGCCCATCTCCCCACCCACCTGGCAACCACCAGTTTGTTCTCTATGAGTCTGCTTCTGTTTGTTTTTGTTTGTTCATGTTTTTTTTTAGATTCCACGTATAATTGGAGTCATATGGCATTTGTCTTTGTATGCCTTATTTCACCTAGCATAGTACACTCTAGGTTCATAAGTACTGTTGTAAATGGCAAGATTTCATTTTTTTTTTTTTTATGGCTGAATAACATTCCATTGTGTATATACACACATATCCACATACTCTACATCTTTATCCATTCATCTATTGATGGACACTTGGATTGCTTCCATATCTTTTTAAATTTTAAACTTAAATTTCTAAATTTTAATCCCACTATAGGTAACATAAAATGTTACATTAATTTCAGATGTACAACATAGTGATTCAATAATTCTATACATTACTCAGTCCTCATCAAGATACGTGTACTTTTAATCATCTTCGTGCCTATTTCACCCATTCCCCACTATATATATATATATATATATATATATATATATATATATAT
>NW_024412396.1:12839533-12887326 GCF_014898765.1 Herpailurus yagouaroundi | reverse complement strand
GGGCTCTGGGCTGATGGCTCAGAGCCCGACGCGGGGCTCGAACTCACGGACCGCGAGATCGTGACCTGGCCGAAGTCGGATGCTTAACCGACTGCGCCACCCAGGCGCCCCAATTTGGAATTTTCAACACAAGTTCCAGGAACTCTGGAGCAATCTGTGTGAATCTAAGAGGAAAAAAAATCCTACCTTTTGTGAAATTCCTGATTGATCTACAGATGAATCCTTAAAGAAGACCATGGAGACCAGAGATCTGACCTTGACTATGCTCTTCTTTTCATGTATTCTCTGTGTTGTCTCCTTAGAACTGAGGCTTCTTGAGGATGCTAGAAACTTGTTTTTCAGTTCTTTTGTAAATTTGTAGTAAATGTAGTTTTGCCTGGCCCACTTGGAGCTTAGATGCTGTTAAAGTAGGTTAGACAACACCTTCACTATCTTTTCCTCACCTTTTTCTATCCAGCAGTGTAGCAGGGATTTGTTATTTTGTAATTGGGTGAGAAGGGATGGACATTTAAAAAAGTTTAAACTTTTTGTTATGGAACTATAGTTGACACACAATGTTATATTAGTTTCAGGTGTACAAGATAGTGATACAACAATTAAAAAAAATTTTTTTTTCAACGTTTTTATTTATTTTTGGGACAGAGAGAGACAGAGCATGAACGGGGGAGGGGCAGAGAGATTCAACAATTTTATACATTACTCAGTGCTCATGATATATAGTCACCATATTAGGTTATTATGGTGTGTTTGACTATATTCCTTGTGCTGTACTTTTCATCTCCATGACTTATTTATTCTATAATTGGAAGTTTGTACCTCTTAATCCCCTTCACCTATTTTGCCCATCTCCCCACCCACCTGGCAACCACCAGTTTGTTCTCTATGAGTCTGCTTCTGTTTGTTTTTGTTTGTTCATGTTTTTTTTTAGATTCCACGTATAATTGGAGTCATATGGCATTTGTCTTTGTATGCCTTATTTCACCTAGCATAGTACACTCTAGGTTCATAAGTACTGTTGTAAATGGCAAGATTTCATTTTTTTTTTTTTTTATGGCTGAATAACATTCCATTGTGTATATACACACATATCCACATACTCTACATCTTTATCCATTCATCTATTGATGGACACTTGGATTGCTTCCATATCTTTTTAAATTTTAAACTTAAATTTCTAAATTTTAATCCCACTATAGGTAACATAAAATGTTACATTAATTTCAGATGTACAACATAGTGATTCAATAATTCTATACATTACTCAGTCCTCATCAAGATACGTGTACTTTTAATCATCTTCGTGCCTATTTCACCCATTCCCCACTATATATATATATATATATATATATATATATATATATATATATATATAGAGGACCCATTCCTGACATCATACTTTCCAACATATAAAAGGAAATAGCACTTTGACGTCATGCTCTGTTGCATCATAGGACACTCAGGTACCAGCTTTTCTTAGGATATAGTATCTCTTGACTCAGCAAATATGAGCTATTGTGTAAATGGAACCTGAATTTTGGTAAAGATCTTTCTTTTTTTTCTATTAACATGTATGATTAATCATACTTACCATAATTTTATATTATTTAGAACTGTGGCTTTTATGGATTTCTATTTGAGATAGCTTGTTGGATGCAGGATTTTTTTTTAATCATTAAATATTAGCCCATTTTTTATCAAATGGACTCTCAATTCCATTCCCACTTGGGTAACTGAAGTTGTGCATCTCAACAGCGGGTACCACAGTTTTCAATGGTGTGACTCGTAGAAGTGAGATCAAGTGATCCTATACCTGTATCAACTCTGAATCTCACTACAGTGTTTTTTGGTGCACAGTAAATATGACTGATGGGACATCTAAATGCTGGAATTTTGAAGGGCTAGAATTATCATAAAATCTGATGTTGGACATGTCAGTAATCTCATTCATGGAACTTTGGAACAAGCCAGGGCAGGAATCGGAGTAGGGAAGACAGGACAGCTGCAGAAAAGTTACATTTAGTTAAATCACACGGTTAGAAAATTTTAAGAAAATGCCTGTTGAACTTTCTCCATCATTAGAAAGAAAAATAAATAATGAAAATTGACAATGAAGACACCAAGAGCTAATTTTCGAGTTTAATTTGTCTTTCTGAATGATGCCTCTTTGGTCTTTTATGAAGGATAAATTATATTTGAAATGAAATCTTTTAAATGGATTATCTTTTGGGTAGTTATTTTGTGCACTTTTAAAGTGCATTTTACTTATTTGTGGGGGGTTGGGGTAGAAAGATGAATTCTGAAGAAATTGAGAGGAAAATAATTTCAGAAGGTAATGGATGAACTTGGTCTGGAAGATTAATCAGGGCAGTTGCAAGAGGGTGCCAAATGCATAACGGGAGTAGAACTAAATATCTGATTGTAATTAAAACTTTAGGTTTCTAATGGCTGCATGAAAGATATTTTAATAAACGTGAAATGCACTTTCTAAATGGCACGCTAACTTTTAATGACTTGGGTGTTTTGTTTGATTAGTAACCTGGACTGTTAAATTAAAGCCAACTGCAAGTGCATGATAAAATATTGATGGTTTCAGGCAAATGAATTGGGGAAGTTATGCTTGACAGATTTTTTGTATCATTAAGGATTTTAACTGGTGGAAAATATATATTGCTGGTGCTTAAAGATAGTTAAAGAGGATCTTCCTGTTTATATGACCTCGTTTTAATTTTACAGTAATAATAAGGGGGAAATCTGAATTATTCACAGATGGTTGGTCAAGAGAGGTCACTTAATTAAAAAAGTGTTATTTTAATTACACCTGTTTCACATTCCTGGAACGGGAAATTAAATATTTTGAAGCATTTGATTATTTCTGTTTCACAGATTACCTGGACTTTTGCTGGCTCCTGTGAAGGCCTGAGATTGTTGTATGTGAAGCTTTTACCTCTTGTTAGCAGGGTGTTTTGCTTTAAGGATCAGGAGTTTAAAAATAATTTTTTCATTGATAGTTTTAGAAACAATACAAGAGGAAGACGTATATAATTATCACACACACACACACACACACACACACACACACACACACACACACACACACTGTAGTCTTGTATATGCAGGACAATCTTTAGAAGGATATGTAAGAAAATATGAGCCGGGGCGCCTGGGTGGCGCAGTCGGTTAAGCTTCTGACTTCAGCCAGGTCACGATCTCGCGGTCCGTGAGTTCGAGCCCCGCATCAGGCTCTGGGCTGATGGCTCAGAGCCTGGAGCCTGTTTCTGATTCTGTGTCTCCCTCTCTCTCTGCCCCTCCCCCGTTCATGCTCTGTCTCTCTCTATCCCAAAAATAAATAAACGTTGAAAAAAAAATTAAAAAAAAAAGAGTTAAAAAAAAAAAGAAAATATGAGCCTATTTATTTCTTAGGGATTGAGCTGGGATGTCAAAAGTGAAGGAGATTTTATTTATTACTTTATTCTTTTGGGGAAATAGGGTATATTTTGCATCGAGAATGCCTTCGTTTTATAAAAGAAAAATTTCCTTTTGAAACCCAGCTTTCTTTTAACAACACCATTGTTTCTTTTCATGCCTTTCTCCCCATAACAGAGAATTTTCCTGATTCTGTCAGAAGATGTGGTTAACTTTAAGGAGCTTTTCTTATTGGATCAAGTTAGTTTCTTTCCTTTTCCCCTCCAACCTTTCATCCATCCTCAGATATTTAGTGCTTAGTATCTCTTACTGCTTCTTACAGGCTAAGTAAAAGTAACTCTTTGAGAAAAAAAGAGATCAGCAACATTCGTGAGGTTGCTGTCCCTCTGATGGGACTTCAGAAACGTGAAACTTTGAGAAGATGGAGTAATTTTGCAGAGGATGCTAGGACAATGATTCAGGGTAGCCGAGGTTCTGTGTGCCTAGATATTCCCTCACACAGAAGGAAAAGAAACCACTAGTGCTTCTCAATTAATGAGAGGCTTGCAAAGTGCCGGAAGGACATCTGGAGGAATAGTGATGGAAAAACCTCTGCATAAAGAGTTGCTCTTAATAAAACATTAAAAAAAAAAAAAGAAGTAGGGGTGCCTGGGTGGCTCAGTCGGTTAAGCGTCTGACTTCAGCTCAGGTCATGATCTCACGGTTCGTGGGTTCGAGCCCTGCATCAGGCTATGTGCTGACGGCTCAGAGCCTGGAGCCTGCTTTGGATTCTGTGTCTCCTTTCTCTGCCCCTTCTCTGCTCATGCGCTTTCTCTGAAATAAATAAAACATGAAAAAAATTTACAATAAACATTATATACCTTAAAAAAAATAGCTGCTCTTACCCACAGTGCTGACCTTTGGGTGCTTTAGTGGCACAGGTTGTTTGAAGTTGAAAAGACACAGGGAGATTCTTGGATAGTATTTGACACACACACACTTGCACACATCTCTGTCCCGTTTCTTGCTCAAATGTCTGAGCCTCAAGGGAATGAAGGATATAAAATTAATTCAAGTTTTGCTACTTACTTACTGTTTTGCTCTGAGTTTGTAGTTTCGATACATTTCTGGGTCTCTTAACTATGAAATGAAAGTACCTATTCTATGTCAAAATTGTTCAGACTAATAAACTAGTCCTCAATCACTATATTAAAATGCAGTAATCTTGCTTTTACCACTACTAAGAAATTGTAGCTGTTTGGATTTATTTTTGAGGTTGCAAATCTTCATATCAATTGATAGTAGTAGTGACAATATATAGTAGCTACTATTTATTGAGTACTCAGTGTGCTAAGTAGATTTACATACATTATCTCATTTAATTTCTTCTGCAACCCTGTGGAATAGGCTAAGTTTTACAGATGTGGAAGGTGAAACTCAGAGAAGTTAAGCAGCTTGTTAGTGAATGACAGATGCAGGGATTAGAACCAAAGTACTAGTTAGTATGTAATTTGGCTGCTCTAACAGAAACCCAAATAAAATAGCTTAAACAAAATAGAAGTTTATTCCTCTCTCATGCAGGTTTGGGACTAAGAAAGCATGCGTATGCGTTTACACAATTATTACAGTCTTAGGCTCCTTCTCTCTTGTTACTTTGCCATCTTCAATATGAAGCTTCATTTGATTCAAGATGGCGCATCCAGTTGCCAGCATCCCACTCACATTCTGGTCAGTGAGAAAGAAGAAAAAGAAGCAAGTGTAAGGCAAGTTCTTTCCATTTAAGGGCATGACCTGAAATTCTCCACCTCACTTCTGCTCCCATCCTACTGAGCAGAACTAGGTCACATGGCTGATCAGCTGGAAGGAAATCTGGGGAAGTGGTCTTTATTCTGGGTAGTGATGTATCCCACTAAATTTTTTTTTTTTTTCCTGAGGAAGAAGGGGAAAGGGGATATTGGAAAAGTAGCAATGTCTTTCTCACCCATTTTGTAAGATTGTTAAATTTATGCTTAAGGTGAGCTTTGTTTTGCCAAAATATACCACTATTATGAAAAACTTTTAATAAACAGAGCCACCCGGAAAGAGAAGTGAGCTGTTTTCCCTAGAGGTTATTCAAACAGACACTGGCAGACAAACACTGTAAGCATTTGGAACATGTACACTGTATATTGTGCAAGTGTTAGATAATCTTCTAATTCTGAGATTCAATTAAAACTAATTCTGTAGTTCAATTAAAATTGCTTAGTGGCTATATCACATTTGCTGGCCCTACAAACATACCCATGTACGAAATCATGAACAAATGCTTGAACTGTCTATTGTACCAAGAATGTTATCTATAGTTTTAGATCTATATTTGAGCTTTTTAAAGTTATATATCACATACTGAGCTTAGTGTCTAGCTCTCTTCTTCTTAAACCAGGTTAACATCCTTTTACTAAGCATGCTACTCCCACTCTCTCTGGCTTGAAATTTCCCTGCTTGAAATTTTGACCTATTTCTCCTCATTTATTTCCATCGTGCCAACTGTTACCAACATTGTGTAGATTTTGTCCCTTCAACAGGTTCTGCAGTTTTTCATTCCTTCTCCCACTTTTTTCTGTTGTTCCCATAGGTCAGACTCTCATCTTTGCTTGTGTCTAGACTGCCATGATGGTTCCCTCAGGGCTCTGCCAGCCTCCAGCCCATGTCCTCTGCAGTCTAGCCAATTCAATATGAAGTCATTGATATTCCATGGCTTTTAACATGCTTGTCTGAATGCTCAAGAACCCATGGGTTTTCCGTCTGGCTCTATCTTGCCTATGATGAGACTCTGTGCCCTGACTTTGTTTGGTCAAGGCCTCCTACCCCTGTTCCACCTAGTCTTACCAAGTTGATTTCCCTTCACATCTACCATGCACTATTTCTGTACTCAGACATTTCTTCTGTTCTTTCTTCATTCGAGTTCTCTCTCTTGCCTCCCTCTACCACTTCTTCTTTCCCTGTTTCCTTTCTTTCAACACCAAGTATTTTCTGAATGACTACCTTGGGCTAGTCTTTGGAGATTTAACCGTACAACAAGCTAAGACCCAGTTTCTGCCCCCACTGGGTTTATGATCTGGATTAAAATTCCTGGTGTTGTTTATGATCATTTATGAGCCTGTCTCTGAGTTTTGTTTCATCTGCCTGAAAGTTTTCCTTTTCCCTTCCAGCCATCTAACTTGTGTTCATCATTTAAGGCCTGACTCAAGTTTTACTTCTCTTCAGGTATATTCTCTGAATGCTTCCATGTGCTTCTATTCTTGATAGTACACAGTCACCACTGTATACTTTAGTTTCTAATTGTTGTTTTTCATGATATGCTAATGGTATTCTATTCTGGAGAGCAGGAAATATATCTTAGTCTTATCTATATTCATATTTATAGACATGTATCACTGTTTGTAGACCTCGGTTTCTGTGTCTAAAACACCTAGCACCCCTGATCTTTCAAAACTCTCTAATTCATAAAAGTAGAATTCCTTTAATTCAGGCTCCTGGCCTTTTCCAGGTTTGTTATTCTTTCTGGAGACAAGTGGAATCTCTGTGTATTCTCACACCACAAACAGTCTTTTCAATGTTCACTAAAGGTATCTCTAGCACCTAGAGCTATTGTTCACATAACAAAATTCTGATGGCTTCATAATCATTGCTGTATATCTGGAGTGAGAATAACCTAGGATGTGGAATTGAGATGGTTAACTGATTGAACTTCAGAGTAAGGCACACCTGGGGTGAATCTGGGATCAGCTGGCTCTCTGATCTCTCTTAATAACACTAACGCTGTGATCTTGCTCAAATCATACTAACTAGCCATGTGACCTTTTTTTAAAATTACGTTTATATTTTATTTTTGAGAGACAGAGTGAGACAGAGTGTGAGTGGGGGAGGGGCAGAGAGAGAAGGAGACACAGAATGTGAAGCAGGCTCCAGGCTCTGAGCTGTCGGCACAGAACCTGACGCGGGGCTCGAAACCACGAACTGCGAGATCATGACCCGAAGTCGGACATTCAACCAACTGAGCCACCCAGGTGCCTGCCATGGGACCTTCTTAATCACACTAACTAGCTTGTGGTCTTGCTCCATCACACTGACTAGTTATATGATCTTGAGTACATTTCTTTAATTTTTTTTAAAGGTTTATTCATTTTTCAGAGACAGAGAAAGACAGTGTGAGTGGGGGGAGGGGCAGAGAGAGAAGGAGACACAGAATCTGAAGCAGGCTCCAGGCTCTGAGCTGTCAGCAGAGCCCGACGCAGGGCTCAAACTCACAGGACATGAGATATGACCTGACCTGAAGTTGGACACGCAACCAACTGAGTCACCCAGGCACTTGAGTACATTTCTAAATCTCTTTGAATCTCAGGTTATTTTATTTTATTTTTGTCTATCAAGTGGGGATAAAGTGGTTATAATCATGGTTAAATGAGATAATATATAGGAAATAATTGGTACAGTACTAGCACACAGTAAATTAAAATAATAATGACATTGTGTTTTGGGGATCGCTGGTTAACTAGACTAACTAGGCTGAGTTACCAAGTGACTGTCTCCCAAACACTGGTGTCATGCTATTTACCATTGAAATCTGGGCCTCAGCAAAAGACAAATTGCTATAGGTCGTGAGTCTCTTGGACTGCTGTGAGGGCTAAATCCACGAGTACCAGAAGCTTAGGATAGTACACTTTTGTATACTTTTGGCATGCTTTGGACATGCTGATGGACCTTTAGAGAGACTCAGCATATGATTTATTGATTCATGGTGTGGATGGACAGATAGGGAGAGTTAGAGTAGAGAGGACAGACAGACTGCTCAGGGCCCTTCTACCCACCTGCATCTAAATCCAACTTCATTCTGGATTAGAGCACAACTTGATCCACTCTGTGAGAAAGCAGCACATGGCCTTGTCTAAAGATTTTATGAATGGGAGTGAAGAATGGAGGAGAGCCAAAGATAGCAGCTGGGCTATTCTCTCGGACCAGGCAAGATAAAAACAATCTTTTATGGAATAGGTTTTGGGTTTGTCTGGCGTACTGCAATAAGGATAAATGCTCTCCAGTGACATTTCCCACCCCCACCTCCATCCCTGCTCCCCTTTATAAGCCCTGGGAGACAGTGCTGCCCCAGCACAGGCCAAGGAGCCCCTAACAGTGCGGGCAGAGAAAAAGAATGCTCCTCTGCTTGCCCTCTCCCGAGGCTTCCCGCCCAGGCAGGAAAGGACACAAGGCGGTTGCAGAGAAAATAAAGGTATGTGCACGTGGCTCAGGACTCTGAACAGGGCCCCAGTAGTGACAGGGCTCACAGGAAATGAGATTCTCCTGAGAGCTGGTTATAGCAAGACTGCTGTGTATGTCAAAAAGCCACATATCCATGGAAGGAGGCTGCATGTGGTCACACAGAAGTGTGGTTCTGAGATCAGTGCAGCCAGGCATCCACTGGAGGGCCTGGAGGGAGGGCAACATGGGTTGGATACAAGTGAAATGATGCAGGTTGCGGTTTGTTCTGAGTGATTAGCTTTTGCTTTTGGGGCCCCCCCCCCAGATACCTTGAGAACAGATTTGTGTTATAAAACCCAAATACACATTTCCAGGTTCCTTAGTTCTTCCTTACTGATACATTCCTACACCCTTTCTCTGACTTCTGTTACTTTCTTCCTGGCTGCCCCCATCCACATGCCCAGTGAGCATAGGAGGGACAACAGAGAGGAAGCTGGGGGAGGCCACATAGGTATTTGCTGAGCTCTGACCCAACCCCACCCCCCGGAAGGCCACCTTTTCACAGCATCACACAGAAGCATCTTTGAAGCAGAAAAGAAATCCCACCCTTCCTTTGAGGTGCCTTTTGTAATATTGCTTTCCTCTGGCTGGTTGGATTAGTTAAAATTTCATCAGCTTTTCTTAAAAAAAATTTCCCTGTTGTCATATCATGAAAAGACAGCATATCTTTTGAAGGTGTTTGCCACCCTCAAGAAATAAGAAAAGAATCTGATCTCTTATTCCAGAAACTTAAGTTCTCTTGCAAGCTTAAGCCAGTCAGATGATGTGTTTTGAAACACCCTCCCCCCCAGCATATATATTTTGTGGTTGTTCAGGTTTTATTAAAAGAAAAAAAATAAGAGCCCTCACCTTCCCCGACACCGTTCTAATGTTCTCAGTGTTCTTTGGGGCATGAGGGTGGGCAGGTTTCACCACCCTGATAAAAAACACGTTCTGAAAACCAACTCAAAACAGTAGCAGCCAGGATGAGATTATGAGGCCAAAACAGTAGGGGGCAGTCTGACACAATCTAACAGAGGCTGATAGTCCAATAAAACAGAAACCAGGCTCTTTGAGACAACAAAGGCCAAAATTGTGCTAAGAGCTGTAAATCTTGCATGCTAAATTCCTGTGTAAGAGACAGTCGTGGTTGTATCATAATTAAACATGCTACTAAAACATAAATCCCTTACTGATAACTTCTTAGTGGCCTCATTTGCCGTGGAATGAACCAGAGGCTGGTCACCCATTAGCAATAATTGGAAAGATTTCTGATGTGTTCAGCACAGATTCATCTTTTGTGTATTGGAAACAACAAAAGAAAAGTAAATCATCGTCATCATTGCTGCGAAGCATTCCCCAACCATCTTTATGAATGTGTGGCTATATCGGAGCTAAAGGTTGAGATTTGATGGTTGACTTCAGAATCTTACAACCTAGAAAGGCAGGGGATAGAGAAGAGCGATCATCTATAGGTATTGTACTAGTTTCTTAGGGTCACCATGACAAAGTACCAAAAACTGAATGCCTTTAAATAACAGCAATTTATTCTCTCCGTTACATCCACAAGGACTCTATTTCCAAGTAAGGCTACACTGTGAGATATGGGGGATTACAGCTTCCACACAACTTCTTTTAGGGGGTGGGGGGGGGGACACAATCCAACCCATAACAGGTATGTAGATTTTTGAGTCATTTGAACTCTGCTACACAACCTTTTACTGTATCATGGCATCTCCTGAACTGGGTCAATCAATTAAGTCTTTCTAGAAATTCTAGTCCTAGCTTAGGCTAATTCTTTTTTTTTTTTTTAATTTAACTAATTAATTAATTAAATATAGTTTATTGTCAAGTTGGCTAACATGAACATACAGTGTATACAGTGTGCTCTTGGTTTTGGAGGGTAGATTCCTGCGATTCATCACTTACATACAACACCCAGTGCTCATCCCAGCCAGTGCCCCCCTCGATGCCCATCACCCATTTTCCTCTCCCCCATCAACCCTCAGTTTGTTCTCTGTATTTAAGAGTCTCTAATGGTTTGCCTCCCTCCCTCTCTGTTTGTAACTATTTTTCTCCTTCCCTTGCCCCATGATCTTCTGTTAAGTTTCTCAAGTTCCACATATGAGTGAAAACATATGATATCTGTCTTTCTCTGACTGACTTATTTCACTTAGCAGTATACCCTCCAGTTCCATCTACATTGCTGCAAATGGCAGGATTTCATTCTTTCTCATTGCCAAGTAGTATTCTATTGCATATATAAACCACATCTTCCTTATCCATTCATCAGTTGGTGGACATTTGGCTCTTTCCATAATTTGGCTATTTTGAAAGTGCTGCTATAAACATTGGGGCACACGTGCCCCTATGAATCAGCACTTCTGTGTCCTTTGAATAAATTCCTAGAAGTGTTATTGTTGGGTTGTAGGTTGGTTCTATTTTTAATTTTTTGAGGAACCTCCATACTGTTTTCCAGAGTGGCTGCACCAGCTTGCATTCCCACCAACAATGCAAAAGAGATCCTCTTTCTCCACATCCTTGCCAACATCTGTTGTTGCTTGAGTTGTTAATTTTAGCTACTCTCACTGGTCTGAGGTGGTATCTCAGTGTGGTTTTGATTTGTATTTCCCTGATGATGAGTGATGTTGAGTATCTTTTCATGTGTCTGTTGGCCATCTGGATGTCTTCTTTGGAAAAATGTCTATTCATGTCTTCTGCCCATTTCTTCACTGGATTATTTGTTTTTCAGATGTTGAGTTTGGTAAATTCTTTATAGATTTTGGATAAAACCCTTTATCTTATATGTCATTTGCAAATATCTTATCCCATCCTGTCAGTTGCTTAGGTTAATTCTTATGAAGGAGTAGAAATAGTATAAACATTCGTTCAGTCATTACTAAGTGCCCAAGTGCACTTAGTGCCCAAGTGCAGTGGTCCTTAGTACTAAGTGCCCAAGTGCACTGCCCAAGTGCAGTCATTACTAAGTGCAAAAGTCATCTTCAGTTCAACCAGTTCTAACTGTGGCCACTGCTACATGCTTAGTCCACAACTACCATTATCACCACGGGGGATGGACCATTTTAATGTCCTATAAAACCTGGTCTTCCTGCTTTCAAGCTTGTCCTCTGTATTGGTTCTCTATTGCTGCTTGACAAGGTGCCCCAAAACTTAGCTGCTTAAAATAACAAATAGTTATTATCTCAGGAAGGTTTTGAGGGTCAGGAACCCAGTCATGGCTTAGCAGAGCCCTCTGACTCAGGGTCTCTCAAGAGGTTGCAGTCAAGGGGTTGGCTGAGCTGCAGTCATTTCAAAACCACTGGGGGTGAATCTGCTTCCAAGTTTGCTCACCTGGCTGTGAGAAGGCCTCAGGTCCTCACTGGCTATTGGCTGTAGATGTCAGTCCTTGTCACATGGACCTCTCCATAGGCCTTCTCTCAACAAGGCAAAGGCTTCCCCTAGGCGAGGGCTCTGAGAGGGAGAGCAAATGAGAGACGCAGAGTAAGAAGAAAGTCTAGGTCTTTTGAGACCTAATGGAAGTGGGCTAGAATTACTTTTACGTTATTCTACTTGTCAGAAGCAATAACTAGGCCCAGCCCACATTCAAGGGGAATGGAAAAGCTCATTTCCTCTTTTGTGTCTGTCTCTCTTTTACTCTCACAAAATTGTTACACCCACACCCTTCTGACAATAGATGTGTGGGCTTTCCACCTATCAGGCAATTCTGTGACGCCAGCTGGGTGTCCTACAGAGTAACTCAGTTCTGACACTATCTACAGGCATACCTCATTTTACTGTCTTTTGCTTTATTGCACTTTGCAGATACTGCTTGCTTTTTTTTGTTTTTTGTTTTATGGTTCTTACAAATTGAAGCGTGGTGGCAACCCTGTGTTAGCCAAGTCTATTAGCACCATTTTTCCAACAGCAGTTGCTCACTTTGTGTCTTGGTGGCACATTTTGGTATTGCAATATTTCAAACTTTTCACTATTATATTTTTATGGTGACCTGTGATCAGTGATTATGACTCACTAGAAGCTCAGATGACAGTTAGCATTTTTTCGCAATATTTTTTTATTTTTATTTTTTTTACAGTTTATTTGTTTATTTTGAGAGAGCGAGTGTGCACACAAGTGTGGGGAGGGGCAGAGAGAGAGAGAGAGAGAGAGAGAGAGAGAATCTCAAGCAGACTCCATGCTATTAGCACAGAGCTCAACATAGTTGGATCCCATAAACTGTGAGATCATTACCTGAACCCAAATCAAGAGTTGGACACTTAACCAACTGAGTCACCCAGGTGTCCCAGAAACAAACAAACAAACAAATATATATAATTATTTTTTGTTTTTATTTATTTATTTATTTTTGAGAGGGAGAGCATAAGTGGGGCAGGGACAGAGAGAAAGGGGGACAGAGGATCCAAAGCAGGCTTTGCGCTAACAGGCTGATAGCACCAAGCCTGATGTGGGGCTCGAACTCACAAACTGTGAGATCACAACCTAAGCCGAAGTCAGGTGCTCAACTGAGTGTGCCACTCATGTGCCCCATATTTTTAAATTAAGGAATGTAAAAAAAAAATTTAAAGGACATAATACTATTGCACACTTAATAGACTACGGTGTAGTGTAAACATAACTTTATATACACTGGGAAACCAAAAAATCCATTTGACTCACTCTATTGCAATATTTGCTTTACTGCTGTGATTTGAAACCAAAGCCACAATATCTCCAAGGTATGCCTGTACCTGGAGATAGCTTCAGATCCCACAAGTTGAGGGCTCAGTTTCACAAGACAAAACAACCATGCTGTCAGGAGCCTATCACAAAACCTGGTTGTTACCTGTGCTTCTGAACAACTGACTATAAATCGGAAGTTCCCACCACTCCCTCCTCTGGTTCAATTAATTTGCTAGAGAGGCTCACAGAACTCAGGAAAGCATTTATTTACTAAACTACTGGTTTGTTACAAAAGGATATAATTCAAGAACTGTTAGATGAAAGAGAGGCAGAGGCCAAGGTACGTAGGAAGGAGTGCCGAGCTTCCGTGCCCTCTCCACGGTGCCAATCTCCCAGGACCTACACATGTTCCCACACCCAGAAGTTTTCTGAACTTTATCCTCTTGGGTTTTCATGGAGGCTTCATCACATAGGCATGGTTGATTAAATCATTGGCTGTTGATGATTGAATTCCATCTCGAGCCTCTCTTTCTGGAGCTGGAGTGGGGCTGAAAGTTCCAACCCTGTAATCATATTTGGTTCCCCTGGCAACAAGTCCCCATCCTTAGGTTACTCAGGGGTTTTCTCTTAATCACCTTGTTAACATAAACTGAGGTGTGGTAGGAAGGGGTTGTTATGAATAACAAAAGACACCTTAATCACTCTTATCACTTAGGAGATTCCAAGGGTATTAGGAACTCTGTTCAGGAACACCACGAAGACCAAAAGTATATTTCTTATTAAATTACATATAAATCACAATGTCTCTGCACTCACATGAGGAGGCAGGAATTGCTGAGAACCATTTTCTATCATATTCTCCTATTGGCTAAACATTTACCAGAGTGATCCAGTTAAAATGTAAATCAATCACAACTCGCTTCTGCTCAAAACACTTCAATGGCTTCCCATCATTCTTAGAATCCAAAGTCCCTACCCATGCCTAAGTGATTTGGCCCTGGGTGTCTCTCTTATCTCACCTCCTTCAACTTCCTTTCCTCCATTGCTTTACTTCAGCCCTGTGTCCTTTGACATAATGTGCTGACCCACTGTGCGACTTTGCCCTTGTTCCTCTGTCCAACTATGCTGGCTTGAGGGGGTACTGGTGGTGCTGCAGACTTGGAAGGTGATCCTGAGAAGGAAAGCCGGTAACAGCAGATAAAAAAAAGGGCCAGCCAGATGTCCGAGGCCGATACTCCCTTTGCATGCTTTTGGTTTCTGTAATCTGGCTTGCCCCTTATATTAGCCGGCAGCCAGGAACCAGAAGCTTGACTGTACTAGTCCTGCCCAACCTGGAAGCACACATATATAAAGGATCGGTAAAACCCAGCAGGTGCTCAGCCTTTGGAGGTGACTCTGCTGGGCCAGCACTGGTGTGAAAGAAATATTCTTTTCTGATTCCCCAAGTGCGCGTCGCTTGTCTCTTCCTGGGGGCCGAGTATTTGTTGTAACAATGTGACCTCAAAGAACCAGCTTTCTGGGCTTGTGGAGGCAGAGGAGGAAGAGGAGTTCTACCAGATGGCATCTGGGGGTTTCACAGAAGAATCTGGAGGTGATGAGTATCAAGAGAACAATCCGACACAGTGAAAGAGGTGTGCCTTGGCTTTGACATCAGCGTGCAGAAGCCAGAGAGCCAAGGAGGAAGCACTGAGTCACTAAACCTATGAGGGGCCTCCCAAGAGCTTGAGAACTCCAAAGGTCAGCACTGTTGGCAGTTCTCCGAAGGCACTGCTATGGCTGGGACCGCAGGATGAGGGCTCTGACAGTTTGAAGTCCATGTGTCAGTCTCTGACTGAGCACACACACAAACAATACCCTTGGGTCCAGGAGAGTCAGGGAGTGGAAGAGCCCTAGTGTGAGTGGCCACTGACCCAGGAAGAACTGCTCAGTGAGACCAAGATCACAGAGGGGCCCAATTTATCTTCATCATAAGATGACATACTGTAGCCCAACTAAAGTGAGTTGGTGAGTTGCTTTGATGAGGGAGCAAAAGGCAAGTTGATACCCTGCAAACCTACCCCCTACCCCTCTGTCCCCCTGCCCCAGGTGGGATACTGTGACATTCCTCAGGCACTCCTGGCTGCCCATGAACAAAGGAAAGGGGAACAAATGGTTGACTGATAGAGATCATAGTCATGCAAGCCTGAGTCTCCATCAGTTTCCAAATATCTGAGTAAACTACAAGAAAAAGGCAATCTTATCAATAGCCTAATCTCCAGAAACCTAAAGCCCCAACACCACCCTCCCCTCCATAGTGATATGTGGAACAAAGGCAAAAAGGAAATGGCAGGTAAAATTAAATTTCCTTACAACCTGCAGCCCACTGACAAATACTTGAGGCAGGCAGAATAAAACTTTCTCCAGGAACTCCCTACTGTCTTAATGTTAATGCTTTGCTAGGGGGAAAAATAACGATAGCTTGACAATGGCCATTGGCTCTGGACCCCCCCATCACTCTGAAACCCCACAAGCTCCTTGGAGAGTTACAACACCACAACAGCTGGAGTTGTCACACGAAGGAAACCTTATTTGCAACAAATAAGGAGATCATGGGGACTAACTTCCAAAGCCATGACTCCTCAAGCAGGGGTGAGCAGCTTTTTAAATTTAGGGTTTAGGGTGACTATTCAGAAAAGGGAGATTTTTCACTGTGGTAAAGGCTGGTGTAACACTGCACAGGCGTACTTAGAAAATGTGCCTGTAAATGCAACCTTATGTTAATGAAGCTTGTACTCTTTCTAGGGTAGAGACTTTATAATGAAACAGAGGTAATGATGGGACAAAGAGAAGGGGCTATGGGCGTGCTCTGAAAGCCAGTATAAACTGGATGGGGTCTTGGGTTTCTTATCTCGGGTAAGGAATGCAGGGTCTTGCTTACTGTTGAAATAGCACCACTGATTTATTGTCTCTGATATTCTATTTCCTGGCCTGGTGGAGACTGTTAGTTTTTGCATTCCCTTTGTTCCCTGAAAATCCTTAACTACTGTGGTTTTTGCATTTCTTTGTAATTCTGACACCTTCCAGAAAGTTCTGTAGGAAATGTGTTTGGGCAAGGAGGGCACAGATCACTGGGGGAAATAGCTGGAGGCCTAAAATGACTTCTCCTGTGTCACAAAAGCTATGTCTCACCTTTCTTTTTCTGGGGACTCCTAACTCTTTCTGCTTACAGCCTAAGTAGCTTGAGGCTGCCAGAAAGAAGCAGGTTTGCCGGAAGCAGGAGTTCCCAGGGCACATAACCACTTGTCATTCGGTGACAGTGCCCCTGGTTGGGGAGCTGGGGCCCCAAGGCAGAGAATGTCATTGGAGAAGTACTGCTTCCTGCTTCCACTGTTTCAACCTTGACCCCTGTGCTGGGACTGAGTCTGTCTTCCACATTTCTCACTGCTCATGTAATTTCATCACCTTTAGTGATGGTATGACATTTGAAGAATGGGTTCCTAAGGGTAGCCCTTCAAACTCCCCCTCCGCTGTTCTGAAGGACCCATTGCCCAGCCCTGTACTGGTGTAACGGAACCAGCGTGAGTTTGCTTTTTGGGAGTCACAGAAACTACACCAGGTGAGTTTTCCCGCAAAGAAAACAATTGGCAGCAAATAAGGAGACCACGGGGAATGGCTTCCAAAGCCATGACTTCCTGATAGAGGGTGAATGGGTACCTTTTGTTTAGGGTTAGGATGAAAATTTATTTATTTTTTTACTTGAGAGAGAGAGAGGCAGGGGGAGGGAGCAGAGAGAGAAAGTGAATCTCAAATAACATTCAGCACAGAGCCAATGCAGGGCTCCATCCCAGCATGGGATCCTGACCTGAGTGGAAATCTACAATGGGACACTCAACCCACTGAGCCACCCAGGTGCCCCTAGCATAAATATTTAGATAGGGAAGCCATGTTATGGAATGTAGAGGTGGGTGTAAGATCATGCAGGGGCCTTAAAGAAACATGCTTATACTCACTTGTATGATTATGTAAATGAGGCTGAGGCTCCTCCTTGGGTGGAGATTTTAGTATTATAATGAGGTAAGGGCAATTGCAGGTCGTTCCTGGGGTCACTTTGCACTCCATCTGCACAGCTGCGAGCCAGGTATTTAGCTCAAATGGGTCTGGGTGGTCTGGGCTGGCTGCAGGTCTTATCAGGTCAGTAGCCACATGAGGGGTGGTTTTGGGTTCCATCTGGCTGAGTTAAGAGGCTAGCCAGTAAGAAGAGCTTAAGGAAAAATGTAAGATGGAGGTTAGTGAGTACAAGCAGGTGGGCAGTAAAGGTCAAGTCTTGGGGTCTGGCTGATGACACTGGGAACCTGTTAGAGACACTGGGAACCTGTGCACTTGCTTGAGCCTTCAAGATCATCCTTGAGGTCTGCAGGAAGTCTATCACTGCCCACACACTGTTGCCCATGCACTACCACGGGCCTGGTCCCTGGGCTGTCATCTCCTGAGTCCCTCCCTCCTCTGGGCTCCAGCCTTGTACCAGAACATTGTCATCAAATGAAGTGATGTCTAGTCCTGAGAGATCTCTTTCCTGCCTTGACTTTGGGGCTCTTGACATTCTCCCTCCTTTACCTGCTTCTCTTATTATTTGATCTTTGCCCAATCCTTTTCTATATTTTCCCCCTCTTTCCTCCTAGTTTCTACCGGCTTTGTGTTTTTTAATTTAATAAAATAAAATACCTCATTATGCCTGCCTCTCTTTTTCTTTCTCTTGCTTTCTTAGTCTCTCTTATTTGTTTATTATTGCGCTCTTACCCCATACAGAAGACTATTTCAAGCTGATAGAAAGTCTTTCAGAGAGTGATTCTTTTGTGTAGGGAGAGGTTCACTTGTTCACTTATATTTAATTGATTTGCATATATGGATATCTATAAATAAATGAATGTACTTTGTCTTAGAGCAGTTTTAGGTTTAAGAGAATTGAACAAAAGTGCAGAGAGTTTCCATGTATTTCCCTTTAACACCAGCAGTTTCTCATATTGTTAGCATCTTACATTGGTGTAGTTCATTTGTTTTAACTGATGAACCAATGTTAATATATTATTGGCCGAAGTCCGTAATTTACATTACAGTTCACTCTTTGTATTGTGTTGTTCCATAGGTTTTGCCAAATTCTTAAAAAAAATTTTTTTTAGGGGCGCCTGGGTGGCGCAGTCGGTTGAGCGTCCGACTTCAGCCAGGTCACGATCTCGCGGTCCGTGAGTTCGAGCCCCGCGTCGGGCTCTGGGCTGATGGCTCAGAGCCTGGAGCCTGTTTCCGATTCTGTGTCTCCCTCTCTCTCTGCCCCTCGCCCGTTCATGCTCTGTCTCTCTCTGTCCCCAAAATAAATAAACGTTGAAAAAAAAAATAAAAAAATAAATAAAAAAAAATTTTTTTTTTTAATGTTTGTTTATTTTGGTGAGACAGAGAGAGAGAGAGGGAGGGGCAGAGAGAGGGACACAGAATCTGAAGTAGGCTCCAGGCTCTGAGCTGTCAGCATAGAGCCCTATGAGTGGCTTAAACTCATGAGCTGTGAGATCATGACCTGAGGCTTAACCAACTGAGCCACCCAGGTGCCCCTTTGCTAAACTCTTGATGTTATGTATCTAGCATTACAGTATCATACAGAATAGTTTCAATGCCCTGAAAAATCACCTGTTATCTACCTATTTGCCACTCCTTTCCTCCTCTCAACCCCTGGCAATAAGTCATATATATATATATCTCATATATAAAATCTATCAATCTATAAAGGAATGCTGTCTATTGGAATCATGATTTTCAAGCTGACTTCTTTCACTGAGGAATATGCATTTAAGCTTTCTGTATGTTATTTTGTGGCTTGAAGACTCCTATCTTTTTATCCCCGAAATAATATCCCATTGAATAGATGTACCACAGTTTGTTTATCCATTTACCCACTGAAGGACATCTTGGTTACTTCCAATATTGGGGAATTATGAATAAAGCTGATATAACATTTATGTGCAGGTTTTTTTTTTCAAAGATTTTATTTTTTAAGTAATCTCTACACCCAACATGGGGCTCAAGTTTATAATCCCGAGATCCAGATTCACATGCTTTACTGACTGAGCAAGCCAGCCACCCCTATGCGCAGGTTTTTGTAGACATAAGAGTATAAGCTATTTGGGGAGCCTCGGTGGCTCAGTCAGTTAAGCATCCAGCTCTTGGTTTCAGCTCAGGTCACTATCTCAGGGTTATGAGATTGAGCACACGTCTGGCTCTGGGCTGGGCATGGGGCCTGCTTAAGATTTTCTCTCTCCTTCTCCCTCTGCCCCCCACTTCGCTCAAACATATGTCAATTTTGGTGGTGGTTACACAACTATTTATATTTGTCAAAACTCATGGTACTGTATACCTAAAAATGGTGAATTTTATTACACAGAAAGTATATTTCAATAAGCCTGCATTTTAAAGAAGTTAATTATGACCTCTCCACAACCAAATGATGTTTGCAAAAAATTTTAACACTTGTGGAGAAAATTAAGTATATGAATCAGGGTAAAAAAAAAGACTATACCTAAAATAATAAATATACTAATTCTTGTTGTCTTGGGGTGGTGGGATCATGAGTGGTTATTTTTATTTTTATCTTTATTTTTGTGATGTTCTCTCTAATAAACACATCATACTTTAGCTATAAGAATAATATTTCTACTAAAATATTTATATAAAAATTGAACATATGGTTCCATTTTTGAGGATGTGAAATGCACAGAAAAAAAAACTGGAGAGAATAGTAGAATAGCAAAAATGATTTTAATTTGGGATATTATTTTTTCCTTTCTCTTTTATACACCTAGCGGGTTAAAAAAACTTAAAATTTAAAAGGATTAAATTTCTACATTAAGCATCTGCTACATTTATAATAATAAAAATACCCCCCAAAATTTGGTGCCTTTACACACTTGATAGGTAAAAAATTCACTTCATTTTCCAGCTGGCTAATTCTTTTGACGTGCAGGAGAAACGTGATCTCTATATGTGGGGGAGATGGAGGAGATGGTGCATTTGGAAGCTATAGGCACATGCTCTGGACTGTAGCAGGCTGCTCTACTAATTTGGCAGGGCGTCCTGCGAGGTCATTTCTACCTCAATACCCACTGATGACTGATGTCAGTTATCAGAGAGGAGTTGGGAGAGAGGAGTTGGGCGCCCTCCTTCAAAGACTGCCACTGGGTTTTGTCTGAACTCTGCCTTGATATCACAGGATGGCCAGGGTGCTGTGTGTTGGCAGTATTTTCTGTTCTGGAAACCAAGATGCAACAAGTCCTGGGGACTGACTGAGACCATGCAACTCATAAGGGGCAAGATGGGATTCTCTCATCCCTCCCTTTTTCTTTCTTATCCCCTGCTCCTTGTCTTCTCATGGTAGGGAGGAGACCTTTGGCAAGACAAAGGAAGGGAGACTACAGAGATTTTGTTGGAATAGTGCTGTGACAAGTAAGTTTGTGAGCCGAGGGAAATTTTACGTCCCCTCTCATGCTGGAAGTACTTGTTCCCCTTGGCCCTGAGAGGCCTCCACAGGTCCCCTGAGTCCAAGAGACCCTTGACTGGAGAGAAAAACAGTTCTTGGAAGAGACCCTTTATATGGCTTATTCAAGTCAGTAAGCTGGTTCTGCATATTTGTTTCACATAAAGATGTGTAATAGCATTGTGTTTGAAGCTACCAGGAAGACTGGGGAGTGGAAACACTGCTGCGTGTGTATTCTTTTTTCTTGCCTACAGATTTTCCTAAACAGCAGAGCCTTACTTAAAATGTTGAGTCTGTGGTTTTTATTTGCTCAATATAGTGTTTTCCAAATTGTGGTATTTGTACCAGTGGGATGATTTCAGGTGGTACCTGGATGAGCATTTTTTATTTTAGTAGTGATGTGTTGGTTATAATTAGTAAAAAATATAACCAGTGTAACAAAACCCACAATTTTGTAGGTATTATTGCATATGCAGCCTCATAAATTTTTAAAAAGTGAGAAATACTAATAGAACACTCAGGAAATCGGTAGAGCAAGGATTGGAATTGAAGTATGTGAAATGCGGTGCTATTGGATGTGGCCAATATTAGCAAGAGAAAGGCCTGTTTGCTTTGTAGATGTTGTATTCTTTCTTTCTTTTTCTTTTTCTTTTTTTTTTTTAAGAGAGCACACACTCATGGGCACGAGTCGGGGAGAGGGGCAGAGGTAGAGAGAAAATCTTAAGCAGGCTCTATACTCTGCCGAGCTTGATCCCACAACCCGGGATCATGACCTGAGCTGAAATCAAGAGTCGGAGGCTCATCCAACTGAGCCACCCAGGTGCCCCTGTAGATATTTTATTCTGAAGAATATCTAATAATTACTATAAAAGATCTAAGGCACCTGGGTGGCTTAGTCCGTTAAGCATCCGACTCTTGATTTCAGCTCAGGTCATGATCTCACAGTTGGTGAGTTCGAGCCTGCCTCTGTGCTGACATCAGGGAACCTGCTTGGGATTCTGTCCCTCCCTCTTTCTCTCTCTGCCCCACTCCTGTGTGCATTCCTGTGTGTGTGTGTGTGTGTGTGTGTGTGTGTGTGTGCGCGCGTGCGCACATGTGCACTCTCTTTCTCAAAAATAAATAAACAAACAAATAAATAAATAACCACCACCAACAAAAAAGATCTAAAACTTCCTCACGACCTGATGCTCCTTGCCTGGATAGAGTCAGGAGTTCCACTCACAGCTTTAGTTTTCATTAAGTTGGCGCTGGGGCCCTCGGGGCAGAACTGAGAGGTGGGAGAGCTTGAGGGCATCCAACTGGGAAGACAAGAGGGGTGGAGACCAGAGAGAGATGGATCCCTTGCCATCCAAGGTGGATGGATGCTGAATAAATATACAGGTAACTTGATGGGGTGGTAATTTGTGGTACCATCTGTTCTCCATGTGGGAGAGAGATTAGTAACAGGAATATATTCTGTTAATAGACTAAACCTATCGTCAGCTATGGGTAACTGTTCAATCCCAGTGGGGACCCTCTGAGGTATTACATAGAAGAGCTGGACCCTGCAGCTGTAGGAGAACAGAGAAGGGGACCCAAAGAAAGTGGGGCAATAAGAGCATTTGCTACAATATCTCATCCTAGTACCTCAGCCCAAAGTCTCCAGACAGGCCATCTTACTCCTGTGTCCTGTGGTCATGTGTCTACACCTATTTCACATTGTGGAGCAAATATACAACACTATACGATGTGGACATTAAGCAGCAATGTGTATGCAAACTTTGTGTTGGAAAAAGAGATTAACCATATGTTAAAGAAAAAAGGCAGTTAATAAAACTGTGTGTAAAGTATAATCCCATTTTTTTGTGTGTGTGAAGAAAATGCATTTATGTACATAGAAAAAAATCTGGAAGGAGATACATAAACATGTTTATGATGATTATCACATGGTAACGGGATTGTGGATGATTTTATTTTTCTTCACTAATTTTCAAAATAATGAACATGTATTACTTGTGTAATTTTTTTAAAGATCAGAAAGTTTTCTCTTTATTCACTTGCAATGTATGCCCTCAAAGGGATCATCTGTATAATTCTGGTAACCTTGGTTTTATGTATGTTCCTTGAATGGGACATAGGCCAGAGTCAGGGTTTCCAGCTGTCTGTGGGAAAGCGGTTAAGCCCTGAAGGTTTCTGTGGCAAACAGAATTATCCTATTGAGTATTTTTTTGGGGTGTGTGTGTGTGTGTGTGTGTGTGTGTGTGGATAACTCAAAAAAGATAACTTTTCAACAATATCAGTCGTAGAATATATACATATATAACATATTTTCAGTTTAGGTATTGTTGATGATTAACTGTAAACATGTGTCTTCTAACAAACATCTGATATTCAGTTTAATGAAGCAAATCTTTCATGCAGCACCTTTTACCACTACTGGTGCAGACGCTATTTTTTGCAATGCTTTAAAATTCTTTTCCATTAATAAAATGAACATTGGCAGAGAATTCTGTTGTATTAGGCATTAAATCTTATCAAGCCAACTTAACCTATACAAAAAACTGAGTTATCAAATAATAATTTAGATTTCTAGTAATTATCAATATTCAAACTAATTTGCGAATATGACCAAATCATATGGCCAGAAGGGGATCAGATAACATGAACCCCAGAAATAAATCCACTCAATAAATATATATGAGACACTAACAGTGCTTGTAATGGAAAGTTACCAGGGCTGAATCAGGACTTACTGGTTTCTAATCCCAGCTCTCTCAGAATGGCTGTGGGACTTTGGCAAGTTGCTTGGTCTCTCTGGGTGTCTCTTTTCTCGTTTGGAAAATCAAATGCATTTATTATGTGTAGAATTTTGTGCTCTGAATATCGCCCAAAATGCTTTCAAGGAAGTTACAGTATAGAAGGAGTAATGACAAATATGCAATTATCTACAATACAAAGGCAGCCCCTGGCTCTTGCCTTTTAGATCAGCTAAAGGCAAGTGGTTGTTAAGGGCAGAAACTGGGAGATTAGCTGGATTCATATCCCCCCTCTGACATGTGCCAGCAGGGAGACCTGTGTAAGCTACATTACCTCGTAAAGCCTCAGTTTTCTAACCTGTACATTGGTTAGAATGTCTCATAGGGTAGCTGTGGAGAGTCAATGAGCTAATGTATTTATAAACAAACACTTGGCACAAAGGTGGGCTCATTGCAGGTATTCATAAATGTTAGTTATTATTATTATTATTAATGTTTCTCCCAATTGGGATAATTATGCTGGAAGGAAAATTTAAAGTGTTTTTTGGAAATTGAGCTAAGTGTTTTTAAAAAATTAAAACAACTTTAAGGGTACCATTAGCAATACATATTCATTGCACACAAATAAGGATAAAAAAATAAAGTAAAATAATAAAAAATACACATGGGGCACCTGTGTGGCTTAGTCGGTTGGTCATCTGACTCTTGATTTCGGCTCAGGTCATGATCTCACAGTTCATGGGTTTGAGCCCTGTGTCGGGTCTGTGCTGGCAGCACAGAGTCTGCTTGGGATTCTTTCTCTCTCTCTGTCCCTCTTCTGTTTGTTCTCTCTCTCTCTCTCTCTCTCTCAAAATAAATAAACGTTAAAAAAAGAAAAAGAAAAAAATGCATGTACTTAGCAGATAGATGGGACTTTGGTAGGCAGAGAAGACGAGAAAGCATTTTAGGCAGAGGAGCAAGACAGGGAGGTGAACCTGCTCTGAAGTGGCACTTGGTTAGATGGGAAGAAGCAGAGAGTCCTTTTGGGGAGTGGTTAGAGATAAAGTTGGGTCAAATATCGGAGGGCCTGAATTCTGGTCTTTGTACTGCAAGCTAATGGGAAGCCAATGACGATGGTTAGGCAAGAGGTACTTGTTGAAGGAAATGTTCTAGGAACAGAAAATGCTTTTTTTAAAAAAAATATTTATTTTGAGAGAGAGAGAGAGAGCACACATGCATGAGTAGGGGAAGGACAGAGAAAGCGGGAGAGAATCCCAAGTAAGCTTCATGCTGTCAGCACAGGACTCTGGGGTTTGAACTCATGAACCATGAGATCATGACCTGAGCCCAAACCAAGAGTCAGACGCTTAACCAACTGAGCCACCCATGTGCCTCAGGAATAGAAAATGCTTTCAAAGGGGCGTCTGGGTGGCTCAGTTGATTGAGTGTCTGACTTTGGCTCAGGTCATGGTCTTGCAGTTTGTGAGTTGGAGTCCCGTGTCAGGCTCTGTGCTAACAAAGAGCTCAGAGCCTGGAGGCTGCTTCAGATTCTGTATCTCTCTCTCTCTCTCTCTCTCTCTCTCTCTCTCTCTCTTTACCCCTCCCCTGCTCATGCTCTACCTTTCTTTGTCTCTCAAAAATAAATAAATGTTAAAAAAATTAAAAAAAAAAAGAAAATGCTTTTAAAAAGATAGGCTTTTCTGCAAAAAGACTCCCCCACCCCCACCCCATACATGACAAATGGGCCCAGACTCCAGAAAGCTCATTTTGCTTATACCACCTTCCTCCTGTCAGTTACTGAGACCTCAAAGCAAAGATACAACCTAATCTTGCAAATGCAGTGACCCTAATATCTTATAGGCCGGCTGGATTTTCTTGAGGCAGTAGTTGTGGGTAAAGCTTTGCTTGGTAACAGTTCTGCTGTCTGTCTGTAAATATAGAAGGAACACTTCTGTATAAACTCAAGGGGGTATGCATAATTCCAAACTCTATAAAGAAGCACTTCTGTTCTTCTCTTAAGGAGATACTTGAATTCATCAGAATTCCTCTTGGAAATGCACAATGTTTGCTTGTTTGGGATAAACACATTGATAAGACATTTGGGATAAGGAAGGAGACCCCCAAGGACAAAAGCGATCATCAATCTAACTTCTAAGAAGTGCGGATCCTGTTCCAAGTCTAGACAAATTAATTTGGAGTAAGAGATGAGACAGAACTGGAGTTGCTCGGTACAATAAAAGGGCAAGGAATTGAGAGTTGGGGTGGTGCTGGGGACAAGAGGAGCCAGGAAAATGGGACCTGTGTGGAAAAGGAGCAAGAGAAACTCCCAGAGCTTCCAAAGCAGAAGAAAGATCTTGAGAAGTGAAAGTGTTGTGTTGTTTGTTCCGGGGTGAGTGATGCCACCTTCCTTTTCCATCTTCTCCTGCAAAGTGTTAGCCGAGTCTGTGCTGCTCACTTAGTTTTAGCGTGTGTGTATTCTTTCTGGGGCAACTCAAACAGATGTCCAGGTTTGTACCGGTGAAGACGGATACCACTGAGACAGACTCCGGAACAAAAGGCAAAGGTGTAGGTGACATTAGAAATGCAGGCATTGCTCTGCTGTGAATGCTTCATCTGCTTTCATTGCTGACAGTGTTTATTTGCTGAATGCGCGCGTGTGCGCACACACACATATTTATTTTTTTAAATCTTTTGTGAAAATTTGGAAACTCAGCAAAAGTAGTATCAACTGAGTTGTCTCAGGCCCACTGAGGTTGAAGTTGCTTGCCATAAATAGCCCGAGTGGGTCATTCTTCAGGCCTAGTTCTGACCTGACATAAACTCTGAAAAACATCTTTACAAAGAAGTCTAAAAGCACACCGTTTCATTAATTCACCCTCGGTTTGTCAATGAGTCATTTCCCCCAAATCAGAACAAAGAACATCCCACATCAGAGTAAGGACAGGGCAACCTTTTGTGGGTAGTTTTGAAATACCTGAGAGCCAAGGCCACGACAAAGCATGTTTGTCTATGACAACTTACTTTGTCTCCCTTCTCATGATGTTGCCCATTAGCTAACAGCCATGCTTTCTTCCAGGGTCATCCTGATGTTATCTCCTCACTGCTGTGGAGTTTTCTCTGAATCTCTCCCAAGAGAAAACCATCGTTCTCTTTTCAGCATTTCCCTGGTGCTTAGTGCACATCTCTTGTAGCCCTTATCACGTTGTTTCATGTTTATTTGCCCATGGTCACTCTCCCCTGCTAGGCACAGCTGTCCCCTTCTGTAACCCACCATGTGTCTCCTGGAGAGGAAGCTGGGCTCTTCCTGTGGCTATTCTGTGAAGTTCTTTTCCAAAAGTCCACAGCACAAGTGGAGTCCATTTTAAGGAGATGCCCTGTAGGCTCCTGGATAATGCAAAGACCGTGACATGCAGAAAATAATTTACTTAACTCCTTAGCAGGTCAGGACCCAGGTTTCCTACAGTTCACTGCCTTGCTCCCAGGCCCTTCTGAGGCTAGGGTCAACTAAACTTCCTGTTATTCATGCTCACACCGGACATGCCTCAGGCCTCACTATTCCTCTGAGTCTGGGCCAAACTCACTATTAGACCTATGGGTGGTGGTAGCCTAGCTTTACCAGCAGATGAGCCATCTGTACAGTTGCACAAGGTCTCACCCTTAGAATCATTGTACAGGTAGTTTAATGCTCTGCTGTTGCCATCTTGAAGTTCTTTTTTGGTTTTTTTTAATGCTTATTTAAATGTTTATTATTTTGAGAGAGAGAGAGAGAGAGAGAGAGATTGGGAGGGCGGGCAAATACGAGCAGGGGAGGGACAGAAAGAGAGGGAGACAGAGAATCCCAAGCAGGCTCCTCACTGTCAACACAGAGCCCGATGTGGGGCTCTTATCTCATGACCTGAGCCAAAATCATGACCTGGGGTGAAATCAAGAGTTGCATGCTTAACAACCAAGACACCCAGGTACCCTGTGCCATCTTGAAGTTCTTAATAATTACTGAACAAGGGGCTCCACATTTTCACTTTGGCTCTGAGCTATACAAATGATGTAGTCAGTCTGGGGATACTCTTTCCTCACCTTTTAAAATTTTTTTTATTTTTTTTAATGTTTATTTATTTTTGACAGAGAGAGAGAGAGAGAGAGAGAGAGAGAGAGAGAGAGCGCGCATGAGTGGAGGAGGGGCAGAGAGAGAGATGGAGGTACAGAATTCGAAACAGGCTCCAGGCTCCCAGCTGTCAGCACAGAGCCCGACACAGGGTTTGAACTCACAGACAGCGAGATCATGACCTGATCTGAAGTCAGATGCTCAACTGACTGAGCCACCCAGGCGCCCCTTTCCTCACCCTTTTTGAGGCTTCTTCCCAAAGTTCTTGTTTTCTGCTGTTGTGTTGATGTCTTCTCAAGCCAATCAACAATATAAATGATGAGTCCCATCAAGGGGAACCCTCACCCTTACCTATAGGGCAAGGCTTGGCCCTATGGTCCCCATAAGATATCTTATAAAACATTAATATTAGATATTTCTAAACCTAGTTATTTTAAGTGTTCAAGTGTTCCTAGAGTCCATTCTAATCTACAGTCATGCTGTTACAGATGCTAATGCTAGTTGTGTCAGTTTTTTACTAAGTTATCTTCAAGGTTAGAAACACCTGAAAATTAAACTTAGGAAATGTAAGAAGGCCCTTAGGAAATGTAGAAGCCCTTGATTGTATTACTAGAGTGATTCAGAATTTTCATTCATTTAAATCCTGACTGTCTAGAGTAGTGCTGGGAGGTACTTGATAGTTCTAAGTCCAGTGGTTTTCAAGCTGGGCCTGGTGGGGTTCTAAGAATTCTATGAGGAATACATATGGGGCCACTGTGGGGACAAGGTGGATGCCATATAGCTAAGGCTTAGGTTCTCCCATTTTGGCTTCAGGGTCACTCTGACTTTCTCTCTCTCTCTCTCTTTTTTTAGGTAGGCTTCACGTCCAGCACAGAGCCCAACTTGGAGCTTGAACTCAAGACCATGAGATCAAGACCTGAGCTGAGATCAAGAGTCGAATGCTTAACTGCTGAGCCACCCAGGTGCCCCTGACTTGTTCTCTTTTATATTTGAGTTCTGCTGCTAAAAAGAAATCTTGAAAAGTACTGATCTAGTTCATCTCACTCCACTGTTGGGGGAAAGAAGAAGCCACCAGAATTTAGAGAGATTTAGTGGATTGCCCTAGCTAACCCAGTTTATTAAATGGCAGAGCTAGACCTCAAGTTTGACCTCTTGACTCCCAGTGATACTTTGGCATTTAATATTGTAGTTGTGTACAGACTGGTTAAATAATTTCACTGGAATGTGGTTTTATAGAAGCCAAAGGAACATGTTTGCTTGGCTTATATTTCCAGGAAAACCTGAATTCATTCCCGGAGGTGCCACCTCTCACCCCATCTGGACATCTCATAAATCTGTACAGTTGTTTGCAAGAGGACTTGGCAAGAGAGGGTGGAAGGTGGAGACCAACGGGATATCACTGCTGGAAAAATAAGTGCATGTTTCTGAGTAGGTAGCCATGGAAGAAGAAATATGAGTGCCCAGTAAATTTACGGAAAACATGCTCAATTTCACTGGTAGTCAAAGGCCTGTGAATTACAACAATCTGTTGTATAATGGATTGATGAAGATGAAAAATATTGAGAGCAGTTGGCTAGGAGGGGAAAAATAAGCACTCTTTTATATACTCTGTTGGTGGGAGTTGAGGGGAATTTTGGAATACCTTTTGAGATTTTTAAATTGACTTCTTTCTTGATCTGAGAATCTTGGAATTTGCCCTATAGTAGTGCTCAAAAACTAGCACAAAGTTTATTTGTACAAGGATATTGCCTATATTTGTAATGGTTTGGGACAGAGAGGGCAGAGGCATCCTTTTTCCAGGCTTCATATTTACATTTGTGGAACATTTGTGTCTAACATTTGTGTCCTTTTGCCCCATCTCTTCACCCCTTAACCCTGGGCAGGAGAAGCTGCTCTTGTTTGTATGGTTGGGACAAAGAACTGAGCACTTTCTGTTTGGCCCCTCCCTCCCCCTCTCCTTGATTGGATTCCCCTGCCTTCAGTGAAGGTGTACTCTTAACAGCTCTTGATTAAGGGGTGACCTCTGGCCCTTTGGGGTAACCTGCAGTTTTAGGGTTTAAGTTAAATTCTGGTGGTGGTGGTGGGGATCTTACTAGCAAACTCATTTGTCTCCCACACTTAAGCCATGTTCTCTAGAATCTGCTTAAATCAGTAATGAAACTGATAGTTGATTTCTGTATCTGAATCGTGTGTCTTTATCTTTTAATTACTCTGAAATCCAATAGGAAAATGAAGAGTATTATTGATAGTCCCTTCAAACTCAGTAATAGAAATTCTAAGCAACCATAATGTCCATTAAATAAATTGTGGTACTCCTAGTCAATAGAACACCATGCTGCCATTACAAGGAATGAGGTAATCTTAGATATAGACATGGAAAAATGTCTACAATATAACGCCAAGGGGGGGGGGGGGAGCAACTTTTGTGAGAGCTTACATAGTTAAAGTTTATGTTTTTTTAAAAAAAGTTTGTATATGCCCTGGCAGAATGAGAAAATGCATACTGATCCATTGATAGTGTTTACTTCCAAGAACTGGTGTGGTGGGGAGTTTTTATTTCTAGAATATATTCTGTTTTGCTTGAATTTTTTTCCTTGCCCACAAAGAACAAGAGTTGCTTTTGTAAAAATAATAAAATCAATTTTATTACTCTAACAGAAAAGGTTGTGATTGCTTTGTTACTGGTGAGATTAGATGGTCTAGTTATTAGAGATTATACTTACTTCTACAATCCCCCCCCACCCTGGCTACAAAGATAAATGAGGGCTTTGGAGATGGGTTGAATTCGTGGCTGTTAGGCTAGAAAATGATACTTGGCCATATTTACCCTGGGTACTATATTTTTTATTTTATTTTTTGACATTTATTTATTTTTGAGAGACAGAGAGAGATAGAGCATGAGTGTGGAGGAGCAGAGAGAGAGGGAGACACAGAATCCGAAGCAGGCTCCAGGCTCTGAGCTGTCAGCACACAGAACCTGACGTGGGGCTCGAACTCACGGACCATGAGATCATGACCTGAGCTGAAGTCAGAAGCTTAATAGACTGAGCCACCCAGGCAGCCCTACCCTGGGTACTATTTTTGAATTGATATATAATTTCTTAGTTTAATTCTCTGATCTCATAGGAGTCTTTATTGTTTGTCTTTTTTCCTTCTGATAATAAAAGCAATATAAACTGATTGTATAAAATTTGGAAAATATAGAAAAACACAAAGATGCAAAGGGATAAATGGCTTATGATCCCATCATCTAGAAGCAAATATTCATGCCATTTTGGTTTGTCCATTTCTAGTTTTCTTCTATGTATATTTGCACATAGCTGATATTACATTCTAAATTCAAATTTGTAACCTGCCATTCTTGGACTTAATGTTATATCACAAATTTTTCAACATGTAAAAAACTTCATAAGCATTGTTTTGAAAAACTGTAATATTTTATTACATAGATGTAGTTAAGTTAGAATATCTTTTTTTGAAAGTTTATTTATTTTGAGAAAGAGACAGCATGAGTGGGGTAGGGGCAGAGAGAGAGAGAGAGAGAGAGAGAGAGAGAGAGAGAATTCCAAGCAGGCTGTGTGCTGCCAGCATGGAGCCTGATATGGGGCTTGAACTGATGAAATGGTGAGATCATGACCTGAGCCGAAGCCAAGAGTCAGACACTTAACTGACTGAGACATCCAGGTGCCCTGAATACTTTTTTATTTTTATTTATTATTTTTTTTAACGTTTATGTATTTTTGAGACAGAGAGAGACAGAGCATGAACGGGGGAGGGTCAGAGAGAGAGGGAGTCACAGAATCTGAAACAGGCTCCAGGCTCTGAGCTGTCAGCACAGAGCCTGACGCGGGGCTCGAACTCACAGACTGCGAGATCATGACCTGAGCAGAAGTTGGACGCTTAACTGACTGAGTCACCCAGGCGCCCCCCTGAATACTTTTTAAAATGTTTATTTATTTATTTCGAGAGAGAGAGAGAGCACGAGTGGGAAAGGGGCAGAGAGAAAGGGAGACAGAGAATCCCAAGCAGGCTCCACCCTGTCAGCGCAGAACTGGATGTGGGGCTCGAACCCACAAACCTGAGCCAAAACCAAAAGTTGGATGCTTAACCGACTGAGCCACGCAGGCGCCCCATTTAGAATACTTTTGAAGTGTAGTCTGAAAGTAGATGGTTCCATAATTGATCAGGGTAATAGGTCAATATCTTTGATTCACTGGACCTTCCATTATAGTTTCATGATCGCTAGAGCAATTACAAACTTCATGTTTCTACACAGTTGAATCCTTAAGCAGGAAGCAAGAGGGCAGGTAGAAAAGGAAATTTTTTTTTTTTTTTTTTAAGTGTACTCTCTTTGGAGGAGGAGGAAGAGAGGAAAACTTTGGCAAGTATTAAGAGCCTTATAGGGGTACCTGGGTGGCTCAGTCGGTTCAGTGTCCAACTCTTGATTTCGGCTCAGATCATAATCTCATGGTTCGTGGGTTCAAGCCCTGTGTCAGGCTCTGTGCTGGCAGCATGGAGGCTGCTTGGGATTCTCTCTCCCTCTCTCTCTGCCCCTCCCCTGCTTGCTCTCTCTCTCTCTCTCTCTCTCTCTCACGCGTGCGCGCGCAAAAATAAATAAACTTAAAAATAAAGAGCCCTATAAATATTTATACCTTTTGATTTAGTAATTCTATTTTGGGAATCTCTCCCAGGATGCTTTCTCTTACATCTCCTTCACCAGAAACTGGGTCTCATGCCTGTTCTTGGACTAATCATTGACATGATTTACCTCTGGGATGTACCAGTTCCACTCAAATGAATTATTAAGGGAATTATCAAGGGAGGAAGAGGAGGAAGGTGGCTATTGAGTAGGTAACTAAACGAGTATTTCCTCCTTCTGTATTGAAAATAGCCTTGCATTAAAATATTTTGGTATTTTAGATAATTTTCTGTAGCACGTTTCACCTAAGTAGAATTAGTAGATCAAAGGGCAAAAATATTTTTATGGTACTAGATTCCTATTATTTATAGGAATTTTAATATTTTTGTTGAATTCTAGATTGACAATTCAAACAGGATCGTGAGATACTAGATTTCCCTACAAACAAAACCAAAAACAAACACCACAAACTGAAACCCATACATTCTCAAGGTTCCTTCCGTAATTATTGAGTGAACTGAAATTGGACAAAATCATAATTATTCTTTCTTTTGTGGAGGAGAACAAACTCCGAGGTGAACATTATTGTTCACTGAGGAACACGGAGCTGACTGGGTCAGTCTGGCCCCCAGTTCTCATTCTGTCTAGATTAGATCATTTTATCACTTACTATTTCCACATGAACATAGGAGATATGGAAGCGAAGATGGAGTGCAACTCGGTTAATTTTCCTTTTTATTATTGATGAGCCAGAAGATGAAAAAAAGTATAAGAAGTTAAAACATAGTCACTAGAAGGAATTTCTAAATATCTCTGGTCTTGTTATCTTTTCACTCTCCGTATTGGATGATTTTGTCAACTACTATGAGATTTTTTTCCCCTATAAAAGCATTAGTCACACTGAATTCTTATGGGAGAAAGACAGAAATATGGTTAAATACCCAGGAGAACTGTTGTGAGTGTTAAATAAAATTTGGATTCTAAAGAAAAGCAGAAGGATTTGTTGGCATGACTCTAATGGATTAAGGCTTTGCAAGAGGGTGTGCTAATTAAGTCCACCTCATTTTTCCATGTGTGCCTTTTCTCACCTACCCTGAAAAATTACAGTACCAATGGCACTTTAACAAAGACCTCTTCCTGCATTTATGGAATCGACAGGACCCACTGATGAATTAGAGGTTCCACCCCCCTTGAGAATCGGTTCAGATTTCTCTCACATATTTCTTCAGTTTTATCTTAATCTTGTATAAAAGATAATCTTTAGAAATTCTTTCCTCAGTAGACTGCTCTATTTTCCCATAAAATACACTTGCAAATAAGTCTGCAGATTTCTCAACACAATGCCTGCAGCAACATCCATGATAAATCCTTTCTTGGCCCCAGCTTCCTGCAACCTTCTCCATCCCTCACAATGACACACACTTTCTCTCATTCATCTTTTATTACAATTCAATATTGTGCTTGAATATCATTAGCTTGTATGCAGCACCTCCTTCCCCCCTGCTGCCTTTTTTTTTCTTTAAGGGACAAACTACTGCTGTTATGCACATTTCATCTGGAAATTGACTTTGGTGTTATAGGTTCTAATATATTTACACAACAGGTACAGAAAGGTATTGGAAAAAAGAAGAAATATTTTTAACATCGTAAACCTCTAGCAAAAATATGTGTGTAATAGAATCTGGTACTGTGGTATTACACACATTACAACTGTCACCGTGACTTAGAGCCTTAGTTTAGCTGAAAGAAAATCTATAACCCCAGAAATGCAACAATGTCTGAGTCACAGTTCAGGGTAATAAACGTTTTTCACAGAATACTGTAATCCATATTTCCAAAGCTGATGCAACAAAGGAATTTCTACTAGAAATCTTTCAATTTCATGGGTGGAGGCTCCAATGCAGAGAGAAACAGAGGAAGAGAAAAAAAAGTATTTAGAAAAAAATGGTACACTTGAGTGACACCATAAACTGCTGGATGATCAGAAACCTTAGCCATCTGGCTATCGAATTTGGTTGCTGCATATCCTCCTCTGATTAAAGGCCCGGGAAGGCAAACTTTATTTGAATAACTTCAAGAGTAGACCGTTTTTCTCTAGAAAGGACATGTTCCCATTAAGAGAGAGTTGTTTAGGGGCACCTGGGTGGCTCAGTCGGTTAAAAGGCTGACTTTGGCTCAGGTCATGATCTTCTGGTCTGTGAGTCTGAGCCCCGCGGTGGGTTCTGTGCTGACACCTCCGAATCTGGAGGTTGGAGCCTGCTTCAGATTCTGTGTCTTCCTCTCTCTCTCTCTCTCTCTCTCTCTCTCTCTCTCTGCCCCTTTCCCCTGTCAAAAATAAATAAACATTAAAAAAAAAATTAAAAAAAAAAGAGAGAGAGAGTTGTTTAATGACTATCACAAGAACCTGGGAAGAGGAATCCCAGACCTGGATCCTGAACTGCTTTCCTCAAACTGGGAAAAGGAAGGAATAATAAGGCCTTACCATTTACTGCGTTTGTACAGGTTTGGGTATAGGGATTAATAGTCTGCAGAATATTCTTGAGTGCCTGTAATTGCCACTATGTTCTTCTGACTTAGCCGGCAGTGGTGACGGATAGGAAAAGCCTGGGATGGGAAACAGGCAGGCAAACAGAGGTCTGTGGGAACCACTGAAAAAAAGATGGTTGGTTTAATTTGGCCAGCTTTGTAATTGCGCTGGTTTCTGGCCAACTAGAACAGTCACTTTTGAAAAGAGAGCAGGACCTAAAATACTTTTTTTTGGTTCATTTGAGGGAACATGGTTAGATTATCTGCTCAAGTGCTGGAATTTGCTGTCACAATACAGGCCTGGCACTTCTCCACTTCTGTGTCACACTATTCCCTTCCCCTCTATGTGTGTTACACTCCTACTCGTTCCTCAAGACCCATTTAAATATCCCTCGAGAAATTCTTTCCTCCCATCGCTCAGCTCCCAAAACAGCTTATTTGTATCCATGTTTATTACTGATGACATTCTAAAGTTAGTTGCTCACATGGGCAGCAGACTGATTTACTAAAGATCAATTCCCCAAAGGCATTTAGCCAAATTAAATTCACTGAAAGTCAAGTGAGGAAACCAATTTGCTTAAAGCAAATTTTCCTACAAGTGTGTGATTTATTCACTGTAAGCTCCTTGAAGGCAGAAACCTTATCTGATTCATGCCTGGTATCCTGCACAACTCAGCACATTGCTTGGGGGTATTGAAGGGGATAGTGGATGCTTAGTGCCTGTTAAATTTCATTGAATATAATTATAATATGGATGAAATACTATTATTATTTTCTTGCTTTTCTTATGTTCACTTTTTGTGTCTTGGCCATAATGCCTACCTAGACTATATAGACCTTGAGAAGTTTTCCTGCCAAACTTGCCCCGCAAGTATATAGAGTTTGCGCAGATTTATGTGAGAAATTCAGCTCTTTATTGGATTGATAGCCTCTTGGCCCCCTAGTAGCTTGTGTTCTGCTTGTTTAACTTCTTTTAAGAAGTCATCTTTGCTTACGGTTATTTTCCTGTCCTTTTCATTTGGTTTCATTGTTGCTTTATTACATAGTTGGCTCATTGCCATTGGTTGTGAGAAATGGATTGGACATATTTTATGTTCTCTCTGAGAACTCACATCTCAGACATCAACGGTATACAAAATCCAGGGAAACTGAGGCAAACCACTGGGACCTCTGTGGATGAGGATGGTAATGTGAATGCGGCAGCACTGTTAGTTGCACACTATCAGATACTCCATGCCTTTCCTGCCAGTGGCCCCATTTTGCCAAGGTTCTGGGTGGCCATATGCCCCAGGAATGGTGGGGCCCTTCCTAGCTCCAAGGAGAAAACAAGGATTAGTCCGAGTAAATTGTAGTAATTCCCATTTGCCAGTGAGTGGTTAGGAGTAGGCATCAAACCCAACACTGGCCAATGCGATATAAGGGGATGCCTGTGGGGGGGCTTTGAAAGTTTTTGTTACTTAATAAGGGTCACAAATGGGAGAAGATTTCTTTCCTGCTTCAGATGTTACAGGTGAGGATTTGGTGCTTGGTACTATTTTTTCTGACCATTAGGAGGAAAGCCATGAGAAGCACCGAGAAGTGGAGCCCAGATAGACCCATGATGTTTAGCCAGCAGTGAACCAATGCTGTAGCCGCCTTACCTTAGACTTCTGTGCTTAAGCCTTGGTACCTGGGTTTTCTTCCTATTTTTAGCTAAAAACACCCTAAACAAGACACTAGGTGTTGTGCTTTAAGAAACAGTTGAATAGTCCCTGACAATTAGCATTTGCTAGGTGTTCCCTGAGTCCTCTAATCTCAGCCTGGCATGAAGCCCATATGATTTTAGAGTCAACAGTTCTGTAATCTAACTCTGGTGCCACCATTAACTAGCTCTGTGACCTTGGGCAAGTTACTCAATTTCTCTGAGTCTCATTTTCATTCTCTGTGTCCCACATTGCTGGAAATTGGAGTCTCTTATCAGCCCTCACTATATCTCTGCCCTCCTAAGAGCCAGGCTGAGGATTTTGGGGAATTTTGCTTTTTAGCAAACTCTTTCTGATTAAGAACCTGCCATATATGAAGGACTTCCACTGGCCTTCAGGAAGTGGTATCAGTTCTCAGTTTGCATTCATGGCATTTATGTTGTATAGAGTGGTCTCTTCTGTGTTAAACAAAGATAATGCAAATTGCTGATAGTATATATAAAATACCTGAGGAGTGAGAAGGAGCAAGATTTTCAGAAGTCTTTTATGTAGGCTATAAAAATCTAAATGAACATCTTTCAGGTGAGCCCTGGAATAATTAGAAATGAAAAATTGGAAACTTTCATTTGAATCCCACAATAGATTATATAAGGGTCTAAGGTACATGTTTATTGTCCTTTTAGCTTTCTCCTCACCTGAAATATGGTACATAGAAAAAAAATTATCCTTAATTTTAGTCCTTGTGAATATTACACTGGGGTCTTAAATTTTGGATCTGAGGAATAAAATATACCTAAAATTAAAATTAAAGTCTAAGTTTCTGATATTTTGTATCCAATAATAATCACTTGAATGAAGAAATAGCCCATTCATTTATGGAAAATACTGTATTCAAGATAATAACAAATAATTAACATGTAAGCTCATCATGGTATACTTCATAAAGGCATTTAATACAGATTAATATTTATTTCGGATAACATCTATTAATAAACTAAGAGAATGGATGGAAACTTTCTTAATATGGTAGAAAAATAATCAACGTCAAACCGATAGATAAGATGATTCTTAACGTAAAATACTAAAGGCATGCCCATTAAATCCAGGAACAAGGTAAGAATATCCACTGTCATTATTATTATTTAATTTTGCATATTCTAGCCACTGCATTAAGACAAGAAAAATAAATAGGAGGTATAATTATTAGAAAGGGAAATAGAAAATTTCCATTATTTATTGACATTCTCTACTCTAAAAACCCAAGAGTATTAGCTAAAAAACTTGATAAAGGTGGCCACTAACAAGATGTTTTCCTTATGCTTGTAGTTACAAGCTTAACAAGAAATGTGTAGCACCCATATGATATAATGAAGAGGCTATTGTTTAATATTTAACTTCTAGCGACTTTTAAGTCTTACCCTTCTCTCTTCCCTTCGTGTCATACATCTGGGCAAGCTGATAAAAGAAAGTGAGCTCTCCTATGGGCTCTGGCAGGAGACAGCAACCTGTCCTATGTGAGAGCATATATACCAGACTCCTCACTACTCCAACCACAAAAGACCCAGAATAGTCTCCTTTCCTTGTTCTTTCAAGCAAATTTGGACCTGCTTGAGAGCCCTGCCCTGCCTTCCTCAGAGACCTCAAGTATGTGAGTAATAAACCTTTTTATATGCTTGGACGTGTGTTTGTGGTGTCATCAGTTTTGACACTGGAAACAAACTTTGGGTGGGGAATCCTTTCTGCTTTTGCAGGGTGACCATAATAGATACATAGCAGACATGAAAAGGCCAAGATGAATAATAATGGCTAACATTCACTAATGCTTATTTTTTCTCAAACTGTTTTCAGTGTATTGAATCATTTAATTCTTATAATAACCCTATGAGTAGGTGACATCATCACTTTATGTATGTATGTATGTATGTATGTATGTATGTATGTATGTATGTTTAGAGAGAGACAAAGAGAAAGAGCATGTGAGTGGAGGAGAGGGGTAGAAGGAGAGGAAAGAGAGAGAGAGAGGGAGAGAAAATCTTGATCAGGCTCTAAGCTCAGTGTGGAGCCCAACACAGGGCTTGATTCCATGACCCTGAGATCATGACCTGAGCTGAAATCAAGTGTCAGATGCTCAACTGATTGGACCACCAAGGCGCCCCGTTACTTTCCTTTTATAGATGAGGAAATAGAGGCCAGAAGTTAGGTATTTTGCACTAGAATGCACAATTGATCAAAGGTGGGGTCAGGATATAAATCCAAAAGTGTGGTTACAGAGCCCTCTTTAGGTTACTCTATGGGAGATTATATGTTACTCTATCAACCATCTCATATTTGGCTTAATATTTAAAATTTTTTTAAGTTTATTTATTTTTGACAGAGACAGAGTGTGAGCATGAGCTGGGGAGGTGCAGAGAGAGAGAGGGAGACACAGAATCTGAAGCAGGTTCCAGGCTCCAAGCTGTCAGCACAAAGCCTGATGTGGGGCTCAAACTCACGAACTGTGAGATCATGACCTGGGCTGAAGTCGGACGCTTAACCGACTGAGCCACCCAGGCGCCCCCCGCCCCCCACCTTAAAAAAAATTTTTTTTTTTAAGTTTATTTATTTTTGACAGAGACAGAGTGCGAGCATGAGCTGGGGAGGTGCAAAGAGAGAGATGGAGACACAGAATCCAAAGTATGTTTGGCTTAATATTAAAAAATATATATATTTTTTGAGAGAGATTGAGGACGCACAAGTGGGGGAGAGGAGCAGAGGGAGAGGGAGAGAGAGAGTCCTAAGCAGGCTCTATACCCAGCATGGAGCCTGACACAGAGCTCAATCTCATGACCATGAGATCATGACCTGTGCTGAAATCAAGAGTCAGACACTTAACTGGCTGAGCCACTCAGGCACCCCTGGCTTAATATTTTAAATGAAAAACCACCCTTATAAGTTTATCCCGTGGTGGCTACAATGTGCATTTCCTCTTGGTAGGTGGTTTGGCATTTTGCATTTAATTGTTTATTTGTGATATATGCTTAAAATCTGGTATACCAAACCAGACTTTCTGGAAGATGAAATGGAGGCAAAGAATATTTTAAGTTAACTCGCTCACGTGTCACACACATTGCCTTTCTGATTTAATAATTGATGTTAATATACTGCTTCACAACTGAAAAAGCATGTTTCAGATATTGTTTAATAACCTCAACAGTTGTGGGAAAATACATATAGAGGTACAGATCACCTATTGTTCAGATGAGGAAGCTGAGAGCCAGAGAGGTTATGTAATTAACCCAAGATCACACACATGTTAAATGTGTGCAGCAAAACATAAATGTGGTCTTTGATATAACATTTTTCATGGTACTAGGTTGATTTCTGTATTCAAGGTCCTCCTAGAAAGTGCTCAGATGTGGAGAGTTCTGCATCCCCCTTTCAGATGTGAGAAATCCAAACTGTAGTTTCCTAGGAATCTGAATCTGATCTGTAGGTGCTCCTTTGGCTCCTGGAAAGCTCCAAGCTCCGATAGTAAGGTCTGGAAGTGGTTAAAGTCTCAGTAGTCTCTGCTTTATTGACCTGTTACTTATTTTTTTTAAGTTTCTATTTAAGGTTCAGTTAATATAAGTGTATGATTAGTTTCAGGTGTGCGATACAGTGATTCAACACTTCCATACATCACTCAGTGATGATCACAACAAATGCTCTCCTTAATCCCCATCATCTATTTACCCCCCTCCCCCCCCTCCCCTCTGGTAACCATCAGATTTTTCTGTATAGTTAAGAGTCTGCTTTTTGGTTTGTTTCTCTCTCTCTCTTTTTTTCCTATGCTTGTTTGTTCTGTCTTTTAAATTCCATGTAGGAATGAAATCATATGGTATTTGTCTTTCTCTGACTTACTTTGCTTAGCATAATATTCTCTAGCTCCATCCATTCATTGCAAAAGGCAATAAATTATTTTTTATGGATGAGTAATATTCCATTCTGTCTGTCTATCTATCTGTCTATCTATCTGTCTATCTCATATCTTCTTCACCCATTCATTAGTCAATAGACACTTGGCTATTGTAGATAATGCTGCTAGAAACATCGGGTGCATGAATCCTTTTGGATAAGTATTTTTGTATTCTTTGGGTAAATACCTAATAGTGCAATTGCTTGATCATAGTGTAATTCTATTTTTAACTTTTATTTTTTTAAAGTAAGCCCTGCACCCAACATAGGGCTTGAGCTCCCGACCCTGAGATCAAGAGTTGCATGCTCTACCAGCTGAGTCAATCAGGCACTCCTGTTTTTAACTTTTTGAGAAGCCTCCATGCTGTTTTCCAGAGTGGCTGCATCAGTTTGCATCCTCACTAACTATGCAAGAGTGTTTCCCTTTTTCCACGTTCTCACCAACACCTATTATCTCTTGTGTTGTTGATTTTAGCCATTCTGACAGGTGTGAGGTGATATCTCTTTGTAGTTTTGATTTACATTTCCCTTATGATTGACCTGTTACTTTTAACCTTAGTGTGGCTGAACTGGGGGTTGCCTTGCTGGTTTCTAAAGTGCTTTTTAAAATTTATCTTCTCTTTCAATCTTTGCAATGTGTCTGGGATACATAGAAGAAGTAGTAATGTTCCCATTTTTTTTTCATAAGGGAATAAAGCCTCAAAAAGTTTTTATGATTTGCCTAGAGACATGTGGATAGGTGCAGGGATAAGGCTAGTATCCATATGTCTTGACTCACAGTCTGTTTCCACTCCAGTAGCCAACTAACTTGTGAGTTGGGCAAGACGGAGGATGGATTGTGTGGGAGTCATGCCTCTAGCTGATGTTTTAACTGTTATGGTAGGTATATGTTCAATGAAACTCACTTGTTTCCAAGACAACAGGATTCAAATGAAAACCTCAATTGCTCGGGAGGAGGCAGATTCACTGTCATTTCTATCCCTTTGAAGAACTGCACATTTTGATGGGCAAAGTGCCAGAAATAATTAAGCCAAATAGCTCCACAGCACCCTGATGGAGTAAGAAAGCAGAAGAAAAGAAACATATTTATATGTGTATAGATGTGGGTGGTGTTTCTGCTGTGAGAGTCTTTCAACAGAAATCATGACAACCCAGGAAAATCCAGGGATCAATGCCATATAGAAAAGAATGATAATCTGGAGATGGAAAAAAAAAAAAAAAGGGAACACCTTGAAGAGGAGAGATGGGGATGTGGGAGGAGGAGGGAGGAGAGGGAGGAAGAGATAGGCAAGGGGAGGAGGTGCCTGGCCCCTCAGCCCTTTCCCTGGTCCCCAGTGGAAGAAGCAGTGGATGTAATGATCAGATTTTAACTTGAATTCCCTATGGTGAGTCAAGTGGCTTTGAGTGTTCATTTTGTTTTTATTTGCTTTTCTTGTGAGGTATCCACTCTGGCTCTAATTTTCCATTTTTGCTGTGGAGATTAAGAGATTTTGAGCTGAGCATAGATGGAATGCATTCTTCTGTACTGGCTGCATGCCAGACTTTATTACAATAATAATAATAAAAAAAACACAACAGTTTATTATGAGATGGAAAATTTGGTTTCTCAGGCACATGAGAGGGAGAATATTCTTTTTATTTCTTCCATTCAGGTCTTTAATTCATTCAACGTTTATTGAATGGCTCTTCTATAGAAGGTCCTGCCCTAAGAGTTGGGGATTCAGAAATGAGTAGGGCATACCACTTACCGGATCATATATATATATATATATATATATATATATATATATATATATATATATGTTTATTTAATATTGATTTTTGGGAGAGTACAAGCAGGGGAGGGGCAGAGAGAGGGGGACAGAGGATCCGAAGCAGGGTCTGTGCTGAAAGGCTGACAGCAAAGAAACTGATGTGGGGCTCCCAAACCGTGAGATCATGACCTGAGCTGAAATTGGATGCTCAACTGACTGAGCCACCGAGGTGCTCCTGGATCATATTTAATGTACCTACTTGTGCAGTCTTCATAGCTACATACAACTGACCTTTGAAAATGTGGGGAGGATGGGTGCCAATTCCCACCCAGTAGAAAATCCGTGTATAACTTTTGATTCTCCCAAAACTTAACTACAAATAGCCTATTGTTGACTGGATGCCTTACTGACAACATAAATATTTGATTAACACATATTTTGTATGTTATATGTATTATATACTGTATTCTTACAATAAAGTAAGCGGGAGAAAAGAAAATGTTATTAAGAAAATTGTAAGGAAGGGAGAATGCATTTACAGTACTGTGCTGTACTTTTGAAAAAAAATCTGTGTATAGGTGGATCAGTGCATTTCAAACCTTTGTTGTTCGAGGCCAGCTATCATGAAAATACCTATTGTGAGCTACAGGGGATTGTCCAGTATGTGGCGTTTATGCAACATTTAGTCATGTAGTCAACATATAATTACTACCTCTTACTAAAAGCCAGACACTCTGCTACCTGTGGGAGTCTCAAAAAGTGAAAAAAAGCAACATGTATAACAAAGAATTAGTATCCCAAATTTATAAAGAACCCTGCAAATCAATGGAAAAAGAACAAATAACCAACAGACAAATGAGTAAATGATACAGACATGAGATTCACAAAAAAGGAAAACATAAAAGACTAAAGAACATTAGATAAGATGTTCACCCTCATGAATCTAGGGGGGAAATGCAAATTAAAATCACCATAAGATACTACTTTATTTTTACTTGCTAGTGAGGCAACAATGAAGTTTATTAATACCGTGTATTGTTGAGTTGTGGGACAGGGGTGCTTTCCTATACTTTTGGTGGGAATGGCAAGATGATCTCTGATTTTGGAGGGCAAGTTGACAGTATCTATGAAAACTGTTTGCAGCAAAAACAATTGGAAACAACCTAAGCATCCCTGGAGTGGATAGTTAGGACATGGTATGTTCATATGGTGAAATATCAGATAGAAATTCAAAGGAACATGTTAGAGCTAGCCACACCAACATGGAATGATTTCAAAAATATATTGTAGAGCAAAAAGAGAAAGTTGTAGTGTTATATGTACTCTATGATCATTTACGTGGGGGAAAGAAAAAAGGAAACCACACACACACACGGGTCAATACTACACAATTTCTATAGTGTAGGTAAATAGCCTGGTAAAGTTACATATCAGATAATAATAGTGGTTATCTCTTGGCTTTTGATGGGGAAAAGACTGAAGAGGTCCCAGGGGACTTCATCTATATTTATAATATTATGTATTTTAGGCAAATAGATCATATATAATTTATTTGTTAAAAATTAACTAGAAGAAAATAGGACAGAACACAATTCCTGGTTTTGAGGAATTTACTATAGGCGGAGCTGGGATTAGAACCCAGGTTTCCAATTTCCTGGTGCAATGATCTGTCTCTTGGGTATATGATAAATTTAACCACCTGTGAAGAGTCTCACACTCTGACATGCTTTCTGCAAAGTGATAGCTTTTCCATTCGGTATAAAGGTTAGGGAATTTTATTTCTTTTTGTGTATGGGAGGGGGTGGATTTTTCATTATAATTTTTTTATTAAAAATGAATAAATGCCAAGAATATTTATAATGTATATGTAAGATATACAGAATAAAAATCCAGTGAACTCACTCGTTAACCTGCCACCCAGTTGAAGGAATAGAAAACATTTTTAAAACATTTTCATGCCTTTTTAAAACAGCCACTGGTGAGAACATTTGGACTGTCCCATCAGAGACAAAACCTGAAGGCTCGATGGTGTTCTTTCCCAGTCTACATCAGTCTCATTTCCACAGTTTGCTAGCAGCCAAATAAATTAAACAAACGGCCCTATTTGGAAAATTGGAATCTTCTCTTCTTGCTCTAAATGGCTAAGCAGTGATATATCTGGGCTGCTCCTAGAGGGTGAGAAGTCACACAAAGTTCTGAGAGACGTCTCTGAAGGTAAATAGAGTGTCCAAGTGTATTTAGCTAACGATAATGCAAACCACAGAAAATATATAGCATGGAGGAAGGAAAATGTGCATTTGCTGTTTGGGAAGTAATTGAACATTTATAGTTTGGGAATAGCTCCAGTTCAGAGCTGGCAGAAGGGAGATCCTTGTTTAAGTCAATGAAAAAATATCAATGTTCTTTGGAAAGCAGGGGGGAATTAAGTAGTCCACTCTGAGGTTCCTCAAATCTTTATCTGAGAAGGGATTTAAGTAGGAACTAGTTAAGACTGAACCCAGAATACAGACAGACACACACACACACACACACACACACACACACACACACGCATACACATGCACACACTTGCATGTGGGAAGGCAGGGGGGAAGGAAGGGGAGGAGGACGGAGAGACGGAAAGAACAGAGGAAATAGGTGGAGTTTAAGGCCGCAGTCTTGTCTTCCATGACACTGTACGCTATCGGGGGCCACAAGCTTTTGCACATGTGGTATGAAAGCCTCACAGTAACATGCTGCCTTTAAAAAATGACAGATGTTCATTCCAAACGAAAGTTAGAAAGTTGCCTGGTAGGGTAAGAGATCAGGACTAAAAATGGATGATTAATGAGTCCACAGAAGCTCCTGGCAGCCATTTGGGCCCTGCCAGAAGTCCCAATTCCCTCTTTGCAGACAGTGCTGGGGAACTCTTTCCCCCACCACAGCCTGGAGGCTGCGAAGTAGCATACAGGATGCAGTGTTTAGGGCATACTTACACTAAAAAGTGATTTGTTATTTATCTGAAATTATAATTTAACTGGGTGTATTTTTTAGTTTCCAAATCTAAGAACCCTATGTTTATGAAATATACTTGCCCTTGTTCCTCCCCCCAATTCCTTTTTTAATTTTGATCAAGTCAAAGTTCTGCATTCCCCCAAAGACCCTGGAGGACTGCTTCAGGTTGGCCTGTGTAAGGTTTCATTCTTCAGGACCCATTTCCACCTACCCCAAGACATTTTCCCCCTTATGCTTGAAGACTGTTCCACCATTTCAGAGAGTTTCTAGTGTTAGCCCAGAAGTTCTTTCACGCCAATGGAGAGATTGTGATGGATATCACTGTACGAGAATATTCAAGACTAAGAAAGAACTATACTCAAGTCTAAACCTTATAGAATCTGGAGAGGCATGGCGGGAAGAATCTGGTATCAGAAAGAGCACGATCTTACAATCACAAACACACCTGGAGTTCAGAAGATGGGCAAAGTGTCTGTTTTGTTCCCATTGGGCTATTCTCCTTTCCAATCGTAGTTAGCCTTGTAGAAAAATCTAGAAGGTTCCTTCCACTTTGCTCTCCTTGCAGTTGAAATCAGGAAGACCTGTTACGTCTCCTGCCCCAGGAGGGCAATAGAGGATCATCATCTCCTCTAAGCCATGAGTTGGTAAATTATAGTTTGTGAGGCAAATCCTCATTGCTTGTTTCTGTACAGCTCATGAGCTAAGAATGGGTTTTATATTTATAATTTATTTATTTTAAAATGTAATTTATTGTCAAATATGCCAACATACAGTGTGTAAAGTGTGCTCTTGGTTTTTGGGGTAGATTCCCGTGGTTCATCACTTACACGCAACACCCAGTGCTCATCCCAACAAGTGTCCTCTTCAATGCCCATCACCCATTCTCCCCTCTCCCCCACCCCCCCCCCCCATCAACCCTCAGTTTCTTCTCTGTATTTAAGAGTCTCTTATGGTTTGCCTCCCTCCCTCTCTGTTTGTAACTATTTTTTTTTCCCATTTCCTTCCCCCATGGTCTTCTGTTATGTTTTTCAAGATCCACATATGAGTGAAAACATATGATATCTGTCTTTCTCTGACTGACTTATTTCACTTGGCATAATACCTTCCAGTTCCATCCACGTTGCTGCAAAAGGCATGATTACATTCTTTCTCATTGCCAAGTAGTATTCCATTGTATATATAAACCACATCTTCTTTATCAATTCATCAGTTGATGGATATTTAGGCTCTTTTCATACCCTGGATGCACCCAATCTGGCCTGGGTTTTATATTTTTAAATTGTGCAAAACAGCCAAAAGAAGAATAGTATTAAGTGATAGGTGGAAATTAAAGATAATTGAAATTTTGGTGTTCATAATTTTACTGGAACAAAGTTATGCTTGTTCTTTTATGTACTGTGTATGGCTGCCTTCATGCTATAAGGACAGAGTTGAATATTTGCAACAAGAACCATGTGGCTTACAAAGTCTAAGATATTTACAATCTGTCCCTTTTTATATAAATTTTGATGACCCCTGGTTTAAGCAATACATTTCTCTTACTAAGAGTACCTGCTCCTCTGAAGAGTATAGCTTTCAAGTGCATTTACTCTCTGGGATGTAAGATTCTCTTCCCCCCAGGGATGGATCATTTAGAACCCTTTTGGTCATCAGGGACAGAAAACCCAGCTCAAAATGCCCCTTTAGTCATGTCCAAGATAGCTGCAGTGTGACTAAAAAAATTTCACATGATCTTGGTTTTCTCTACCTCCTGTCCTGCCTTCCTGTGTGTGAGCTTTATTCTTTGTTTCTTCTCTAGTGCACCCCTACTGAAAACAGACTGGCTGTAGTAGTGTCAGGCCTGAGAGCCTCATTCTATGCTGGCTCCCAACTTTAGTCACATCTTGACAAACCGAGAAGATGTCATTTGTACAGCATATTGAGAGAAACTAGGGGGATTTGTGAGTATCTCCATAGGGCTTGGTGAAAAAATCTATTATATATTTTCTAAATTTTTTTTTTCCAACGTTTATTTATTTTTGGGACAGAGAGAGACAGAGCATGAACGGGCGAGGGGCAGAGAGAGAGGGAGACACAGAATCGGAAACAGGCTCCAGGCTCTGAGCCATCAGCCCAGAGCCCGACGCGGGGCTCAAACTCACGGACCGCGAGATCGTGACCTGGCTGAAGTCGGACGCTTAACCGACTGCGCCACCCAGGCGCCCCTATTATATATTTTCTAATTATGATATATAGCTTTTATAATTATTAAAAATAAATTAAAAATATTAGGGGAGATATTAAATATAAAATTTGCATGAATCTTCCCCAAATTTTAAATGTGAAGCTTGATCTTGCTTGCATAAACATCACATTTTAATTTCATATTTTATTTGAAATGGTTACATGCAACTCCTAATCAAGGCTTTAAAATCATGATCTCTACAGTTATGATAGTCACTAAACAAAAAAATTTGTTTATGCAATTAAGTGATAAAACATTTAAAAACTTTTCTTAAACAACCATTTCAGCACAGCTTAAATTATACTTACAAATTTGGCACTTCCTTCCTTCCTTCCTTCCTTCCTTCCTTCCTTCCTTCCTTCCTTCCTTCCTTCCTT
>NW_024412396.1:12837955-12839523 GCF_014898765.1 Herpailurus yagouaroundi | reverse complement strand
CTTCCTTCCTTCCTTCCTTCCTTCCTTCCTTCCTTCCTTCCTTCCTTTTTAAATTTTCTATTAAATTTTTTAATGTTTATTTATTTTCAGAGGAGAGAGAGAGAGAGAGAGAGAGAGAGAGAGAGAGAGAGTAGGGGAGGGGCAGAGAGAGAAGAAGATACAGAATCCGAAGCAGGCTCCAGGCTCTGAGCTGTCAGCACTGAGCCTGATGCAGGGCTCAAACTCATGAGCCAAGCTGTGAGATCATGACTTGAGCTGAAGTCGGACGCCCAACTGACTGAGCCACCCAAGTACCCCTCTTCCTTTATTTTTTATTGACAAGTGCATTATTAAAATTTCTTATAATAGTAATGGATTTTTGATCCAATAGAACTTTTGCATATCAAATGTGTACATGGTTTGAACAATCACTTGCAGGTAACTTGGACACTACTTAAATGGCACATAAGCCACCAGCAGGGAGAAATAGCTCATGCATACAAAGACAGAGATTTGGGACCACTGCCTGGAGTGTGTCTCTGAGGAACCCCAGCCCCAACAGTTGATCCTCACTGCTCAACAGCATCCTGGGCTGCATGCTTGTATGTATTCCTTGGACACCTGGAACATGAAATTCTTTTTCCAGTAGCTACAGAGCCCCTTGTTCCCGGTGACAGAGATCTGCTTTACAGAGAGTATGTGCTCTGTAGATGGCCAGGAATAGGGCACCTCCTTTGGCTGTACTAGTGCATCCTGCCAGGTGGTGAGGTCTCGATGGTGCTCACTGAGATTGCTTCCTACAAGGACAATGTGGCAACCCATTGGATTCTACTCAGTTTGGGGGCCGTTTTTTGAGGATTGCCAGATGAGACTGTTTGAGGCCACGGGTGACCTAGTTGTGAGCTCTGGTCACCCCACATGCCCTCTTGTTATCTCCAAGGCTGTGGGGATCAATATCTTTCAGAACGTCTATAACCCATTTGTGGCAGACCAATGAGCTCTGGCTGGGAAGCTCTTCCTTAACAGATATGACTGCAGTGTTTCCTGAACAATTAAAGGAGGTGATTCAGGAGAAAAGCACCTTCCAGAGCAAAGTTTAACTCCCATGAACTGGATTGCTTTGGAAACAGATATTTCCGTTACTTTTGTTTACTTTTGTTGTTGTTGTGTGCATGTAGGTACACTAGTGATCACTCCAGGTATTACAGAAAACCTCCTTAACTTGTCACAGTCTGCCTCCAATGAATGTCATTCCACCTCAGGTCAATGTCAGAGTCTTACAGTTGTAAGCTTCCACCTCCCTCACTCCCATCCTCTGTGTCTTTTTTTTTTTTTTTTGCTTTACAACATACTTTTCCCCCAGTTTTATTGAAAATATAGTTAGCATACATCACTGTATAAGATTAAGTCATACAGCATGATGGTTTCTCTTTGTGTTATATTTTTAATGACATTTTACTTCTATATCTCTCATAAACACTACAGTACATTGTTATTTGGTATTACACAATCGTCTTTTAAAATATTTACTTATTTAATTCTTTCTTTCTTTCTTTCTTTCTTTCTTTCTTTCTTTCTTTCTTTCTTTC
>NW_024412396.1:12819534-12837945 GCF_014898765.1 Herpailurus yagouaroundi | reverse complement strand
TTCTTTCTTTCTTTCTTTCTTTCTTTCTTTCTTTCTTTCTTTCTTTCGTTTTGAGAGAGAATGAGATAAAGTGCAAGCGGGAGAGAGGCAGAGAGAAAGGGGGACAGAAGATCCGAAGCAGGCTCTGCGCTGAGAGTAGTGGGCCTGATGCAGAGCTCGAACTCATGAACCATGAGATCATGACCTGAGCTGAAGGTGGAGGCTTAACCAACTGAACCACCCAGGTGCCCTTCAATTGCCTTAAAAGAAAATTTTTAAAAAAATTTTATTTATTTTTCAGAGAGAGAGACAGAGCATGAGCAGGGGAGGGGTGGAGAGAGAGGGAGACACAGAATCCAAAGCAGGCTACAGGCTCTGAGCTGTCGGCACAGAGCCTGTTGTGGGGCTCAAACCCACAAACTGCAATATCAGGACCTGAACCCAAATCTGATGCTTAATTGACTGAGCCACCCAGATGTACCTCAATTGCCTTTTCTTAAAAACAGGTTTCTTGGGATGTAAATTTATATCATAAAGTTCAACCATATAAAGTGTACAATTTAATAGTTTGGGATATATTACATTATTAATTAAACAATTGTGGTAAAATATGTATAACAAAATTTGCCATTTTAACTATTTCTAAGTGTATATTTCATTGGCGCTAATTACATTCACAATGTTGCACAACTATCACCACTTTCTATTTCTAAAACTTTTTCATCACCACAAATAGAAACTCTGTAACTATTAAGCAATTACTCCCTATACCCTCCTTCCTACAGCCCTTGATATCTTTAATTTCTGTCTCTATGAATTTGCCTGTTCTATGTATATTATAATTGGAATCATATAATCTTTGTTGTTTTGTGTCTGGCTTATCTTACTTAGCATAATATTTTTAAGGTTCATCCATGATGTAGCATGTTTGAGAACATCATTTCCTTTTAAGGTAAATAATATTCAGTTGTATGTATATAACACATTTTACTTATCAATTCATCTATTGATGGACTAATTATCTTTTAAGGAAATGAAGAAACAAAAAAATGCTCCTTATATACTTGCCCATCTATTTTTTATTTCTAGAACTTTTCATTTGTTTACATATAATTGAATTTTTATGTTGTCACATCCTGAAAAATGCCCTTTTGACATTTATAAAGGCATTCCAGGTCTGCTAAGGACCAATTATCTCAAATTTGACAATATCTGGATTTTTCCTTCATTTTGGAAGAATATCTTGCTGGATAAAGAATTCCAGGTTGACAGGTTTTTTTTTTTTTTTTTCCTTTGAACACTTTCAAGATATCATTCCATTGTCTTCTGGATTGCATTGTTTTTGATCATGTCAGTAGTAATCTTTATTGTTGTTCTCTTACAGATAATACATCTTTTTTCCCCCTGGTTGCTTAAAAATTTTTCTCTTTCTCTTTGGTTTTCAGTAGTTTGCTATGATGTGAATATGTGTAGTTTTCTTTGTGTTTATTCTGCTTGGAGTTTGTAGAGCTTATTGGATCTGTAGGTTGAGATACTGTTTGTTAAAATAAAATTTGGAAAATTTTATGTTGTTATATCTTCCTTCTATTACTTATGTATATTTCATTATGTTGTCTCATTCTCCTTCCTTCTTTTTATGACTTGAATAAAAAGTATGTTGGATTACTTGATAGTGTCCCATAGGCCATGGAGGCTCTGTTGAGTTTTTTAGCTTTCTTTTTCTTTGTGCTTCAATTTCTAGTTTCTATTGCCAATTTTCAAGTTCATTGATATTTTCTTACATAGTTACCAGTATGCTGAAAAACTCATGCAGTAAATTTTTCATTTCAAATATTTGATTTTCCAGTTCTGAACTTCTCATTTTATTTAATAGTTTCTCTTTATCTGCTGAGATCACCCATTGGTTCACTTGTATGTCCATCTTTACCTTTAAATCCTTTAATATGTTTGTAGTAGTTGTTTGCAAGTCCTTGTTGGCTTATTCCAATATCCCTGTTGTGTCCAGATCTATTTCTATTGCCCTTACCCCATGCACTTATGGACAGGGCACATCTATGAAACAGTTGCCTTTCACAATTCTGGACAGGAATCAAAGCACAAGTCACTTATCCTGGAATCTTCAAACTTTAGGTTCGATCCCATCATTCCTTCTAATGCTCATGTTTAATTTTCTAAGCGCTTTTATCTCCCTTTCCAAACTTTTTCCCCTTATCATAACACAAAGGTGGTTATTGTTTGTTTTGTTTTATTTCCAGTTTAGAATGAGGGGCTGATACAGAAAGTGGAAAAACTTGCCTCAGCTAGAACTCTTTGACTTCCAGTCATCATTAGTGTTGGCTTTTTGAACTTAGGAGCTGACAGTTGAGTGCGTTGGTCCTCTGACCTCAACATGCCAACTACTGACCTCAGCAGGCCAACTAATAAAAGACAGTTGCATATAAACAGTCGATTCAACAAGTGGAAGGATGAAGTGGCAGGGGTGGGCAAGATGGGGAGAAGAAAGAAACATGGTGGTTGATACTTTCAATTGTTGCTTTGCCACACCTTCGTTCTTTCCTTCCTTCCTTCCTCCTTCCTCCCTTCCTCCTTCCTTCCTTCCTTCCTTCCTTCCTTCCTTCCTTCCTTCCTTCCTTCCTTCTTTCCTTCTTTCCTTCTTTCCATCTTCCTTTCTTTCTTTTTCTTTCTTTCTTTCTTTCTTTCTTTCTTTCTTTCTTTCTTTCTTTCTTTCTTAATGTTTGTTTATTTTTGAAAGGGTGGGGAGGGGTAGAGAGAGAAGACAGAAGATCTGAAGTGGGCTCTGTGCTGAGAGCAGAAAGCCCCATACAGGGCTTGAACTCATGAACTGTGAGAATCAGGACCTGAGCTGAGGTCAGATGCTTAACCGATTGAACCACCAGGAGGAGGAGGAGAACAATGGAGGAAGAGGAGGATAAGGAGGGAGAGGGGGAAACAGATTTCATGTGGCTCACAAAGCCTAAAATATTCACTAAGTGGCTTTTTATAGGAAAGTTTGTCAAGCTTTGTATTAAAGAGTACATCCTCATGCATGCATCTTTCATGTAGAGCTGTGACTTAAAGTATTAATTTTTCCTTTTCTTGGGCTAAAAGGAGGTGAGGTGATACTACAGCCTATTCTTATCTTTGTGGATCCTTCACTTATACACTGGTACAGAGAGTAATAGCTTGGGCCTGTGCCATCACACTCCCTTCTCTCTTGAAATGGTCATGGAAGCATGGCTGTCCTCACGTGGGACAGACACACCTGAAGGCCCAGTGTAAGTTCTTGAGGGAGGGATATCTCTCTAGCTGAGAAAGTAGGCCAGAGCAGAGATGCTCTGTGCAGAGGCAAAGGGCCCAGCCAAACACAGACATCTTGAATTAGGACTCCTCTCTTTTCTGCTATTTGGCTGCTGTGAGGACTTGCATTAGTGAGAAAAGAGAATGTGACTATCATATCCTGCTGGGTGCTACTTTGAATTCTCTCCCAGGCCTTTGGGACACCCCTGTGGGATAGTAGCATGTTTTATGTTAGGTGCTGGTGGTGAGCAACGCCATTCATTATCTGCGTGGCTTTTAGACTGTCTGTCAGCCTTCTTATAGCAATAAATAAGTGACTGTGGATCTCTAGAGATCGAAAGTCTTCTCTTTTTGTGTAATGGCCTGGTGAAAAGGGGCTGAAATATAGCTTTCCTTCAGAATTCCTTTATCATCCTGCTGTTCCATATTTAAGTGCTATTATCTGGAAGTCATTCTTCTCGGCAATAATTTGAAAGAAAGTTGCTTACAAAGGCATCAAGCAGAGGGGACAACTTGGGTAGAATCGAAATGGGAGAGAGATTGAATTCCAGGTTAAATCCCTGGTCTGTCCCTTGAAATGGAGGCATATAGATGAGAAAGCAAACAGAAAACAGTAGGTAAACATGCCAGAATGTACAGTGGGTAATGGATATTGAAGGATGATCTTGTCATGCATGCTAAACAGATACTTTTATGAGTTTAAATTTAATTAGCATCTGGAAATTAACAAGGCTAGAAAGAAGGGCAATGTGTTTTTAAGTGATGGCGATGGATAGGTACTGTTTGGAGCATATAGATAAATGAAGATTTAATTTGTAATGCATAATGAGCCAGGTGCCTATAAAATAATTTGTTTTTCTAGTTGCTATCACAGAACAAAACAATAGAACCATCCAAGGTCAGGCAATTACTGTTATTACTGTTTTTCTTTGGTTAAATGTTAAAATCGGCCTTGATTGTTCAAGTTGGATAATGTAAATGTTTCCGTTGTCACACCTTCTGTTTCTTCTTTAAGGGATGGAGCATGAAAGTAATTTTGGTCCTACATCTATTGTACATTTACCTTAGGTATGTGTGTGTTGGGTCAGGGTATGCTCCTGGAGGTAAGGGGAATGGTCTGTATCTTCTAGTACCTTTCATATTTTGAGCATTTGTTTTTTGTGGTCTTTTCAGAGAAGGGGCTGAGAAATGAACTTTAGCTAGAAGAAGGGATCCAGTTCAGTTTTAAAATGATATCATTTCTGTTCTTCTTTGGTCATCAACCATATGGATCTGTCCAACGCATAAATTGAGGCTGCCCTTTGTATCCCAAATGGTGCTGAATTGGGGTTGTGGGCAGGGTGCTGTGGCAGGAGAACTACATGGGTCTGGGTTAAAGTCAGAGGCTGTCCCATTGGAAGAGTTTGTTCTCCTGAGGTCAGCTCCTTGTACTGAGCCCAGCATGTGTGTATAGGAATGAGTGTGCAGATCCTCTGATTCCTGGATTGCAGGAGGTTGAGAGGGCAGTGCTGTTTATTGTGGCCTTCATAAGAGTTAAGTAGCTCAAGAATTACACAGGATACCATGCAGATAATGGTTCACGTGAAAGGGGTGCACATCTGAGGCTCATAGTTGTGCAGAGTGGGACCTGCTTCAAGCTTCAAGCCTCTGCCTTGCAACTAACTGCCTTTCTCTCTTTCTCCTCAGTGTTCCCTGTGAGGTAGGGAAGAGTCATCGTGAGCAGAAGTGGAGGACAGGGTTGCAATGTTTTTACTCGTATTAGGAATGAATTTGTGTTTCTGTTTTTTTTTTATCATTATTTTTTCTCTTGTTTATTCCTAAGGAAGTGAATGTGTGTGTGTGTGTGTGTGTGTGTGTGTGTGTGTGTGTGCATGAGAGAGAGAGAGAGAGACACAGAGACAGAGACAGAGAGAGACAGAGACAGAGACAGAGAGAGAGAGAGTGCGAGCAAGAGAGAGAGCATGTGGGCAAGCCATGCATTCCAGGGGAAACTCAGTAACTCATACAGGTCTGTAGACTTGGGGAAGGGTGCACAAAAGACCATCTTGTGCAGCCATTCTTAAGCCTGGCTCTGCAATCAGACCCCTCCAGGGAGCTTTGAAAAATTCAGTTTCCAGGCCCCACTCTTGGAAGTTCTGATTCAGTCATTCGGAGGGCCTAGGAATTCATGTTTCAAAGAGATCATCCTAGTGATCCTGTTGGGTAGCTGCGTCTGGGAGCCTCAGAGCCAGTACAACTCCAGTCTGTAAGTGGGAGCCTACTTAAATCTTCCCAGTCTGTGGAAACTATAAATGTCAGGTGACACACACAGTCATAAATTTTGGCATTAGAACCACTTTGCCATCTTTGGGCCCTCAATGTCTCTTTGATCTTTTTAAAGCACAAACCCTAGCCTCTCTCTGCTTCCTGCACCTGGAGGCCTTCCACGGGACCCAAGTGTTGGGGGTGGGAGGCACCGTGGGACCCAAGCTTGGGACCAGGGTCTTTAACATTCCACTTATTTGAGTGGGAGTGTGAGTAATCCAGACCAGGCCAGGATTTACACAGGCAAGACCTTGCAGAGTTTCCTTCCCGGCCACTACCATGCCCCAGAGAATCCAGGCTGCTTTCCTGCCAGTGAGAGAGGTCAGTGTGCTGAAGGATCCATCCTGGAAGAGGGAAAGGTGCAAAGGTGACCAGAAAATGTTTTAAAATGGGTTAGACACTCACAGAACCCTACAGGAAAATATATTCAGTAATTTTGTTTTTATCATTGTTTCTAAAGTTCCATAGTGGAGAATTAGGGGCTAGTTTCCAGGGTGGGGATGCTTTTTAGCTTTTGTGTATTTTGAAATGGGGTCTAAAGGGGCACAGGGTACAGCAAGGTAAGGGCAGGGAGGAGGTGGCTGCCACTCGAGGAGCACCCAGAATAAGAGCTGAGAGATTTACGTGGTGTTTGTGTGTGGTTAAAATGGTGGTAGGGAAGCAATCTAATTCTTCAGTGACAAGCCTTTGTTTTAAGATAAATTTAAACAGAGCTATTAAGAGAGTTTCACATTTGTACAAGTACCTTTTATGAACAATAGTTTCCAAACCATTTAATAATGACCTTGGCACTATCATCAGAACAGCACAATTCTCAATCTGTCCCTGGCTTTGCTGAGGACCCGACACACTTCCTGTTCTCCTTAATCACTTCTCCCATCTGGGAAGCACTGGGCTCTCAGGAAGACACCTGTTTTCTCGCCTGTTATTTTCAAAACTTGGATCCCTGGCTGGTTCTGAATGGTTATGAGTGAGGCGACAGGGGCCAGAGGGTCAGGCCTGTCAGTCCTGTGGGATAGAAATCATGAAATATCTGTGAAGGGCCCCCATCATCTCAGTGCCTGCCTGTGAATTCCCATGTGAGGCTGGGCATGGTTCATATATATTTTTTCTTAGTAAAAGGTGACTTATTTTTATTTTGTTTTTGTTTATTTGAGAGAGAGAGAGAGAGAGAGAGAGGGAGCAAGCCCACAGGTAGGGGTGGGGCAGAGAGAGAGGGAGAGAGAGAATCCCAAGCAGGATCTGTGCTTTCAGTGCAGAGCCCAATGTGGGGCTCCATCCCATGAACTGTGAGATCATGACCTGAGCTAAAATCAAGAATCAGACACTTAACCAACTGAGCTACCCAGGTGCCCTGTAAAAGGTGACTTCTGTTCATTTCGTGAAAAAAGGAATTCATGGAAAATAAGAAAAGGAAGATTTTTAAGAAGTAAAAGCAAATTAGAAGGAAAAGAAACAGTTTGAGGAGGAAAAAGAAAAATCTTAGTTTAGAAAAATCCTATGTGTGCTTAGAAGACTAGCACCCGTATTTTAGATTATCTTGGTTGTGTTCAAAGTAGATTTCTTGGTATTAATGAAATACCAAGGCTTAAATGAATAAGAGAATAGCCATGTTTTTTTTTTTTTTTTCAACGTTTTATTTATTTTTGGGACAGAGAGAGACAGAGCATGAACGGGGGAGGGGCAGAGAGAGAGGGAGACACAGAATCGGAAACAGGCTCCAGGCTCTGAGCCATCAGCCCAGAGCCCGACGCGGGGCTCAAACTCACGGACCGCGAGATCGTGACCTGGCTGAAGTCAGACGCTTAACCGACTGCGCCACCCAGGCGCCCCTAGCCATGTTTTTAATACAGGTTCCCATACTTGTGGAATCTGAGGACTCAACTATAAAGACTAAGGGTAGGGTGGTGTGCTGGTAATCTTGAGCCTTTCTCAGATCTATGTGGTGGGGATGGGGCGGGGGGGGGTTCCTGATGAAATGACCTCAAGTGGCCTTCAGCAAGAGGTTACTGGCTACAGTAATCTTTCCTGGCAGCATATTTCTTTTAATTTTTTTCACATTTATTTATTTTTGAGAGACAGAGAGAGACAGAGCGTGAGCAGGGGAGGGGCAGAGAGAGGGGGAGTCACAGAATCAGAAGCAGGCTCCAGGCTCTGAGCTGTCAACACATAGCCTGATGCAGGGCTCAAACCCATGAACCATGAGATCATGACCCGAGCTGAAGTCGGAAGCTCAACTGACTGAGCCACCCAGGCACCCCGTGGCGGCATATTTCACTTCCCAGCATTGGCAATTCCCACAAGGACAACTTCCCACAAGAGTCCTGACAACTTGCACCTCCTGTTCTTCCACAGAGTGAAGCTTCTGTGGGACCACAGTGTTTCCCTCACAGGGGGAAGCCACTATGGACTTGGGCATTGCAATTGTCACTGTGGTGTGGGCCTGGAGGGTAGCAGAGAGATGGTGCGGGAAATACCAGAACAATGTAAAACCCAGGCCCTGCCCTCATTTATCATGCTGTCCATATGGGGAGTTAAAAAAAAAAAAGTCCATGGAAAAGAGTTTAGAATGTTTATGCAAGTAAGTTAGAATTGATAAACTTTTAAACAACAATGGAGTCCATGAGTGATTAGAGCATCACGGGGCTAATAGCAAAGATATTCTAAAAAGGAGAGCTTAAAATTCAAAGCCAGGTAATACAATAATACCAATAATGAGCAGACAATAACATAATAAAATACTATGATGTCATTTTTCCAAAACTCAAAGCTCATTAAAAAGTTGACCTCATTTGTTATAGCATTTGTGAGACACAAGCATCATTATTCTCATGTTGTGGGCAAAGAAATGGGAGGCTCAGAAGGATAGAGCCTTTGTTTCTAGCATGTTCGATGCAGAACTATTCTCAGAACTCAGATTGCAGGAAGAATCCTTGATCTGTCACAAGAGTCCAAGAGTTCACTATGTCTGTCTAGCTTTCTTAAAGTTCTTTCTGAGGATACACTATTGCATTAATTATGTTACCAGGCTAGTGTCTTTTTTGGGAGGGGAGGAGTAGCTAAGTAATTTTTGGAGGTTTATAAAACAGTATATTTGAAATAATTTCATTTTTGGACATATATATGTGAAAAAATATATGTCAATTTGTTAACAGTGGCTATGTCTGATATATGTAATTATAGGTTATCTTTATGTTTTTTTATCTCCTTATAAATTATACAAATGAGTATGAATTATTTTTGTATTAAATGGGAAAACACCCTCTAAAATAGTAAAACAAAAGAAAGGTTTTTTTTTTTTTTTTAATATTTATTTTTGGGACAGAGAGAGACAGAGCATGAACGGGGGAGGGGCAGAGAGAGAGGGAGACATAGAATCAGAAACAGGCTCCAGGCTCCGAGCCATCAGCCCAGAGCCTGACGCGGGGCTCGAACTCACGGACCGCGAGATCGTGACCTGGCTGAAGTCGGACGCTTAACCGACTGCGCCACCCAGGTGCCCCAGAAAGGGTTTTAAAAAAATCTTTAATTTTTTATTTTACTTTATTTTAATTTTAGAAAGAGAGAGCACATGAGTAGGGGAGAGGGGCAGAGGGAGAGAGAGACAGACTCAGGCAGGCTCCACACTCAGAGTGAAGCCTGACGCAGGGCTCAATCTCCTGAGCGTCATGACCTGAGCCAAAATCAAGAGTTGGACACTCAATGGACTGAACCACCCAGGCACCCCTAAAATTTATTTTTAGATAATTATACCTGTTTTATTTTTATAAAATAAAAATTTTTGCTAAATATTACAAAATTAAACTTATAACAATCACTTTAGATAGTTGTAACTTTTGTGTATATGTATTCATACTATTTTTTAACTTACTGTAATTTCTTTAATCAACTTTCACCTGTTAGATATCTACCTTTTCTAATTTATCACTATTATAAGAAAACTAGAGTAAACACAGTTAGGTAAAATGAATTAAAATGAAAGTAGAAACACCCTGCCCTTCCCCCAAAAGATTCTGAAAAATGGGCATAAATCCTTTCTAGAAAATTGTATTCAATTTTCACCAAATTATTTTTTTGACCAGATTGTGATCTTAACTAAAGAATGGAAAGGCAGTAACATAGGTTAAGTACCTACGGCCACCCACAAACAAAACTTAAAAAAAAAAAAAATTTTTTTTTTTAACGTTTATTTATTTTTGAGACAGAGAGAGACAGAGCATGAACGGGGGAGGGGCAGAGAGAGGGAGACACAGAATCTGAAACAGGCTCCAGGCTCTGAGCTGTCAGCATGCGCGGCTCAAACTCACGGACCGCGAGATCATGACCTGAGCTGAAGTCAGCCGCTTAACCGACTGAGCCACCCAGGCGCCCCCACAAACAAATCTTTATGATACTTCTTGTTGTTGTATTTTAGTAGTTAAAAAAACATTTTTTTAAATGTTTATTTATTTTTGAGAGAGAGAGACAGTGCATGTGCGTGCACAAGCCGGGGAGGGGCAGCGAGAGAAGGAGACACAGAATCTAAAGCAGGCTCCAGGGTCTGAGCTGTCAGCACAGAGCCCGATGTGGCGCTTGGGCTCAAGAGCCATGAGATTATGACCTGAGCTGAAGTCAGATGCTTAATTGACTGAGCCAGCCAGGGGCCCCTGTGTTGTAGTAGGTTTTAAAATCAGGAATGGTTAGAGTTACAGTAGGAGAGAAGTCCTACTTCTTTTAGTTGGATATTCTTACTATAAGCATGATCAAACACAATTGTAGGTGCTTTTACGAAATCTTTCAGTAGAATGGATAAAGAAATATTTGGGGGTATGTGTTTGCAGGGAGGAGATAACTTATTTTTCACCTGTCCGGAACGTCCATGGAAAGGGTCACTCCATTTGCTTTTCTGCAGAACAATAGAATACTTTCAGTTCTCATCATGTTTCTCCCAAGTGTCCAGGGATAATTACATTTTGTATCCAGGAGATATTACCGTGCTTTTGGCACTGTGCTAGGAACAAGGGTAGGGAGGCTTCAAAGATGAATCAAGAACCACTTCAAATGCCACCTATTACACAACATCTTCTAGAGGTTCTCTAGGTTCCCACAGGGCATTTTTGTTCCTCTATAGCACTTACCACATTATGTCACACTTTGTTCAGGAAATCCTCTTTTTAAAGGTGACTCCAGCCTCTCTGTAAGACTTGCATGGAAGATTCCCACTGAATCTAACAGTTAGCAGGAATCTTCAATGCATAGGGACAAGCACAATTATTTGTTCAAGGGTTAGTTCCATCCAGTAGGTGGTGAACTTCCCTAGGGAAGTCCCTAGAAAATGCCTCATGTTTATTGACTGAATGATGAATGAGTTGGCTCATGTGGAATGATTACAACTCTGTCATACAAAGAATGGAGAGAAAGGAAAGAGAAAGACCAGGTGAAATCCTTTCATGGAGATAAAATGATGGCTTTAAGACACTATGAGATGTTTGTCACCTCTGCCCTGCATTTGGCTTCTGTCATGGAGTTGACCGCCCTGCTTGCCTCCATGCATTGAAGATTCCTGCTGAGTCCAAGATTCAGCAGGAATCTTCAGTACAAGTCCTGCAGAGAGGTTGGAGTCATCTCAAAAGAGAAGAGTTGCTGAAAAGCTGAAAATATGAGTAGGTAGGTAGTTGGGAATGTTGAGTTGGTGGTAGGAAGCTGCTGAATTTCTGTCTTCTGACCTAATATTAAAAGAGAATTTTCATCATCATCATTTCTCCAAACTTTGACCTTTTCCCCCCATAAGACAAATTGGCATTTCTTGTTTATTCCACAAAACAAATGCAAAAATTATTTAAGGGACTCAAATGGACCATTTATATCAGAGACTGGTCTCAGAATTGGCAGCTGTCCCTTGATACCTGTCCTTCCCTTCTTCCACAATAGCAGGAACCCAGATTTTTGGCTTGGCACGTGGATGGCCAGAATAAAGCCTGTGTTTCTTCTCAGCTTTCCTTCCAGCTACAGAACTCATATTAGCTAAGTTCTGGCTAATGGACACTAGTGGAAGTGGTGAATGAAACTTGCAGTCCTTAAAGGAAAGAGACTATATGCATTTCTTCTTCTCATTGGCAGGAGTGTAGATGTGATGGCTTAACTCCAGGAGCCATTATGGACCATGAAGTAACCATGGGAATGGAAGAAACCACCCACAGCAGAACACCAAGATAGTAGAAGCCTGGGTCCCCAAGAGCGTGGAGCCTATTCCACCTCTGGACTAACCAACCTCTCTACTTTCTGAAAGTCACAGATATAAACTAATTTGTTTAAGCTATAGTTGTTTTGGATTATTCCATTACTCACAACAGAACCTAATTATTACTAATACAGCCAGTGTGAATTAAGGGAAATATTTTGCTGATTTACTACAACTAGGCAGACCAAAAGTCTGTCTCTGAGGAGGGTGCCTGAATTTTGCAAGTATCCTCCCTGAAGCGAGCACTTCCTCTGGGAGCTTGGTTGGTAGTGTAGCGTGAACTGGAGGCCAGAAACCTGACCAGAAGTGTGTGCCTCAGATATTAGTGAGGGCTTTGGTGAGGGACGAACATGGCATAGGGGAGAGAGTATGGGCTTATGGTCAGAAAGACTTGGGTTAACACACTGAATCTATCATTTACAATTTATGTGATTTGAACTTCAGTTTCTGTGGTTATGAGTATTAATCAGATGTTAGATACTGAGAAATGTTAGTAACTGACACATAATAGGCACTGAAAACATAGCTCTTATTATTAAAATACACTACATGTTAATAGGACCTTATAACCCAAGGTTTGTGAAACTCTTGCTTTCATGTTTAATACCAAGACATTGATTAATGCTATCTAAGTGAATTCTCATAGATAGAAATATAAAAACTATAAGCAAAACCTCCTAGTGTAAAAATTTCTTTCAATATATGATATTTCTGCTCAACAGTAAATATAAAGTGATGTCTTATCCTTTCTATAAAAAACAAAAACAGGGGCACCTGAGTGACTCGGTCGGTTCAGTGTCTGACTCTTGATTTTGGCTCAGGTCATGATCTCATGGTCATGAGATCAAGCCCTGTGTCAGGCTCTCTGCTGGGCGTGGAGGCTGTCTCTCCCCAGCTTGTGCTCTCTCTTTCTCTCTCTCTAAAATAAACCATAAATAATAAACAAAAACAAATCTCTATTATGGAATAAGGCTGTAAATAACTATATGGAATCATAATTTTGATTTCAGGAAATAGAGGCTAATTTTAGAACAGAACCTGAATTAGAGGCTAATTTTAATAGAAAGAAACTTGTTACAGGTGTTAGTAGCTTCTGCAATTTCCAGGAAAACCAGAGAACCAAGGTTAGAAGGGATCAGCCAGAGCAGCATAGTCTGGAGAAACTGCAACCATTTTGGGTGGTGGATCTTGTGGAAACCCTCCCCCCCGCCCCAGAGCCCTTGCGTACTGGTTGGCACCTATAAGCGAGGGATTGGAGATTGGAACATGAGCCACAGCTGCCACAAAACAGAGCTGGGCAGCCACACTGGCCTGTCTCCTATTGTTACCACTATGTACATGGCTCAGTTAGGTCTTTAAAGTATATGTGATGCTTGGTAGAACTTGGGTCACATGTAGGACACTAGGCATGAGGGAGGGGGAGATGTCATTTTTCAGACCATAGGACAGGAAGAGGTCTTAGTCTGAGTTCCCCCGGAATGCAGAGCCTGAGACAAGGACTTTATTTTGGGAAGTAATCCTAGGGGTTAGAAATGGGGGGTTAAGAAGACCTTTAAGCCAGAGATGATGACATTAATTTCAATTGACAAGTTCAGCCCTTCCTGCCATCAATGTAAATAAAGGTGCAAGCGCTATATACTATTCATTATGGAAATAAATTTACTCTGGTCATGAGGATTCACTGTAAAAATCATACCTGCCATAGGTTGGAGACAAACTGTTGCAGCGAGGGGGTGATTGTAATAGTATTACCAGAGAATGTAGGGCTTGAGATAGGAGGGGGACTGTGAGAAGCAAAAGCATGGGGCACAGAATGTCTAACTGACAGGCTTTGATGGCTAACAGCTTATAGAAGGGAGAAGAACAGCTTGAGATGGTGCTCTGTGTCTGGCCTTGGTGCTGGGGAGCTTGGCAGTGTCTTTTGCTGGGATCAGGAATACTGGAGAAGGGACTGATACAGGGTGGAGATGGTAAGATGGTGAGTTCACTTCACATATGGTGAGTTCCAGGTGGCTGTGTGTACAGTATCATTGGGAATGTGGGTCTGGAATCAGGAAAGAGGGCATGGCTGGGAATATAGGAGTAAGAATCTCCACATTTCAGGGGAAAGTAAAGGAAAAGGACAAGCAAAGGAGGCTGAAAAGCCCCATGCATCTTGTCAGACCAGACAGGTCTGTCATTCTCTTCTCTGCTCCTGGCAACAGGTCTTAGGCACTCGACCTGCCTCTGCTCCTCCTGCATGCTGGTGTTACCCCTACGACTCCCTTTGTGGTTCTGTCCCCTTGGGAGCTGGTGTCCCTTGCTCCTTCTAATTCCTCTGGATCCCTGAAGACAAGCAACCAGGTCTTCTTATTTACTTGTATGTTTATTTCTGAAATAAATTTTACTTCTAATCACTGCTGCCTAATATAGTGGGAATAATAAAATCCACAAACTCATAAGATTTAGAGAATCTTAAAAAATTCATGTGGTTTTGATTCCTTGTCTGTGTTCCTGACTCCCTTGCTGAGACAGTAACTTGAATTTCCTTGCTTTCTTTGCTGAGGATGGAACTATTAACCCTTCTCTCTCCTTCTGACTCCCTCTTCTAGGGGAAAGATGTGACTCCAGAATAATCTGCTTTCTGGCACAGGCTCAGGGATATAATCTGGACAAAAATATACATGTTTCTTGTTGCCACATGGGCAATTTGCAAGTTTAAGATCCTCCAAACCCAGTGCCATCCATATTCTCTTGGCTTCTGCCCTGTGTAAGATTAGGACTCTCTGAATGGTGTTGCCTAAGCCAAGAGTCAAGGGGTCTTCAAGAAAGAGGTAATTGTCAGCTGTGTCACATGCTTGTAAAGGTTGAATAAGGTGAGGATGAAGAAGAGGCTGTTATGTAGTAACTGGTCACCCCTGGGGTTTGATATCCCATGCAGCATACGTTTAGGCAATTTTATATTTGCAAGAATAGCCTAAACCATTGAAAAGTTGTCTGTGCCCAAGATCCTGTTGATAGCAAACCTCTAGCAAGAAAATATCTCAATTTCTTTGAGCAATACAAGCATCGTGTGTGTGTGTGTGTGTGTGTGTGTGTGTGTGTGTGTAAGAATAAGGACAGATCCAAACCAGATCACCATCACCATTCTGTAATCACAGGGGCAACAGGGAATCCATGGGAACTCAGAGGAAATACTTAGATAATGTCCAAAGCAGAAAAATGTGTGCATTGAAATGGTAATATTACTTAGGCTGGCATATCTGGAAACAAAGTGCTTTTCTTCCTTAGACAGGTGACTGCTATACATGACAACGTCTCTATGTCATAAGTTTCAGTTTTGAGAGAATATCAGCATTCTACAAGTTATCTGTTAAAAGCATCACAATATATACCAATTGTACTTAAACCGACCTTCCGAATTTCTGATAAGTGGGAACCGGCATTTCATGTACCTCACTGGATGAACATTATATCCTTTTTTTTTTTTTTTAAAAGAAAAGTTCTGATTTGTTTAAATGTTATTAGAATGCTCAAAAGAAAAAGGTCAAGCCCCTTTAATAAATAGTTTGAAAGCAGTTAGAAATCTACTGGGCCGGTTATGGAGAAAATTTAAGTGATTCAATGTAGAATATTATCTTAGCAACAAAGGCAAGAAGATGTCCTGGGAGGTGAGGAGCAGTTGGATTGCAGAAACAGAATTTGAGTCCAGGGGACACTTCTGCCTGTTAAGCACTCACGTTATGTGCCTGCCCTAGTGTCTTCGAAAGTTCTCTGCCTTTAAGGAGAAGTTAGAGTAGGAAATACTTAGGATAAAGGGAGAATCATTACATACGGGACAACTATTACCTTCTCTCCCTAATTTATAAACGACTATTTATGTGATTTCACACCACCCTAACCCTCAAAGCAAACTGAGCCTGACAGAAGAGAGAGAGAATGTAGGGGCCTGAGTGGTTGATACCCAAAATAGAAGTTCATAAATAGTCTTCAAAAGAAAGGGTTGTAAGATTAACAAATGACTTCTATTTCTCTTTCCTTCCTCCCTCTCTCCTTCCAATCCTCTCTTCCTTTCCTTATTCCTTCCTTCTTTCCCTTACTTTATCATATATTTATTGCACTCTTACTTGATGCCAGGCATTCTCACTGAGAGCATAAAGATGGTTGTGTGGAGGCCCGCACTTACCCCACAGTATGATGGCACCAGCACAGAGAGAAGTACAGATCACTACAGTGACTTGGAGCTGGGTCATCTAATTCAGAACAAAATTGCAGGCCATGACTCGAGGTAGGATCTGGGTTATGAGTAGTTGCAGGAGGGATGAAGAGTAGGTGATATTTAGCAGGCAGAAATGGATGAAGGGGAGAAGAGATAAGGAGACTAGGATAGTTCCTAGCTTCCTGTTTTGTATATCAGAGTAGGTGATGAATACCATAGAAGGAATATCGAAAAAATATTTAATATTAGATATGTTGAGTTTAATGTATAATAAGGCATTTTAATGCCTGTTGAGTTGGCCATTTTATATTCTAGTTTATTTTTTTAAATTGTTACTGATTTATTTATTTTGAGAGGGAGAGAGAGAGAGAGGCCAGAGAAAGAGAGGGAAAAAGAGAGGATCCCAAGAAGCCTCTGCACTCTCAGCATGGAGCCTAACATGGGGCTCGATCTCATGAACCGTGAGATCATGACCTGAGCTAAAATCAAGAGTTGGCCACTTAGCTGACTGAGCAACCCAGTGCCCCTATATTTTAGTTTAAATACAGTCTAGTACAGATGAGTGTCTTGTCTACATGCGTATGTCTGGACATATAATACTAATTATTATAAGATAATAATAATAATATGGTGGCAGAATAAGCCACTCTGTCCTTCACCCGCTTTTCCCCTTCTAATCCTCACCCCAGCATCTGATGCTGTGAGAGGCAGTCACTGTTGGCTAGAGATAGGTTTGTGGGATCCCTTTAGAAGATTGAAAACCTGGGCCTGCTTCTGTAGAGGGCTGTAGGAGGTGCCTGCATACAATAGAGCCAGCAGTGGTCCAGGCTGTGTGGGGCAATGCTGGCAGGATGGAGCTGGGCCCTTGACAGAAGACAGAAGTGTAGAAAAGGGAAGAGGACTAGATAAAGATTGGGCAAAGAAGAGCATGCATGTGTCCAAAGAAGAATATCCAAGGTGGACTGTGTATGGACTGGAAGGTGCCCTGAAGAGATAAGTGATGCTTTGTACCATCTCTGGCCTTTTGAGGTGATCAGTTAGTAGTAAGGCTGCATTGTTTCTGGTAAGGAGCTTTAGATGTTTTGGAGCTTAAGGCAAGATAGTAATAATAGATAACCCTTATTGAGCTAATTATTAGTGTCTCTCCAAGCACATGTTTATTGTTCACATGTATTAGCACATTTGCATTATCACAGTAACCTTTGACAGAATAATTGTTAGTTCCATTTTACAATGAGGAAGTGAGGCTTAGGGAGTGGCTTGCTGGAGGGAAAACAACTAGTGAGTGATGGAACTGGAGATTCAAACTCAGAGCCCATTATCTTTAACCATTATGCTCTATTGAAAGTCCTTGGGATGAAAGTGGGCTGGGTTGGCCCAGCAAGAGCATGTGAGAGGGAGAGAAGCAGAAGTCTAAACCAAGGGGTTTGGGAAATGGTAGTCGTTAAAAGGTGAGTGGGAAAAGAAGAGTCCCCAGAGGAGGAGAATGAGGAGTGGTCATAGAAGAGAAAAGTCAGGAAGGAGAGTTGTCATTGCAGCCAAGGAAATGGAATTTTGATAAGGAGGGAATCATTGGCTGCCAGTAATGCACAGAGATAAGATAAGCACAGAAACATGTCCATTGAATTTGACAATATGATGGCCATTGACATGGGTGATCTTAGCCAAAGCCAGATTGGGGAGGGTTTAGGAGAAAATGGGAAGAGAGCAGGTAGAAACAGAAAGAGCTGATGACTCCATGCAGAGTTTGGGAGGGGGGAGGAACCAAGTTGCTAGCTGGAGGGGAAGGTCAAGTTGAGTCTTTATTGTTTTTTTAGGATGAAGAGACTTGTGACTGTTTACATGCTGATTGAATTAAAGAGAGGTTGAAGGTATTGGACATACTGGTGATTGAGGGAGAGAGAAAGAGGGTGAGAGGGAGAGGGACACAGAAGGGGAGGAGAGACAGAGAGGGACACTGAGAGAATCTCTAGAGCATAGAGCACAAGTTCTTGAAGGAGCATCTTTGGGTAAATGTAGGATACCTCTATTCTGAGACAGGAAGATACATGTAAGGTCACAGATGGCCAGGGAGGAACATGAAGCTTCATGTCTGGTGTTTTCTAATTGCTCTCTGCAGAAGGAGGCAAAGTCATCTGGTGAGAGTGACAGCAGAAGGTGGAATAGGGGTGCATTGAGGACGAGGTGAAAGTTTGCCAGCTAAGGATGGGAGATCATGGATTTTAGTAGCAGCTCAGGTGTGGTACTCATCTCATATTAATGAGGTTTTGGGGTGATGGTGGGGTTTGTAGGGTCCAGAGCCGATGGCCAACAAGGAATTCTTAAAGATGTCTGGTACAAAAAGGTGATTTTATTAAAGCACAGGGACAGGACCCACGGCAGAAAGAGCTGCACTGTAACTGTGGGGTGGGGG
>NW_024412396.1:12789699-12819434 GCF_014898765.1 Herpailurus yagouaroundi | reverse complement strand
GGGGGTGACTGGTTAATGGAGTTGGGGGAGTCAAGAGGGAGTTTCCAAAGAGACTTTCACATGCTAAAAACTTAACTGGAGGTCTAGCTATTGTCAAGCTAAGATTGTTTTTCCCTCTAGCAAAGTATTAACATTAAGACAGTAGGGAGTTCCTGGACTTTAGGCATGGGATTGCCTTTTTCTGGTAAACTGGTGGAAACTCTTATCAGTTTAACCATTTTTTTTTCCTTTCCTGTTTTTGGGTAGCTGGGAGTGTCCCAGGAATATCGTGCACATCCCACCTGGTGGGGGGGGGGGGTGCTGTGCTAGCTTGTACTTTGCCCTCAGCTTGCCTCAGGCTCCCTCATCTCTATCATTAGACAGTCAGGCTCTTCCAAATTTTCACTATCATAAACAGAACAGAGAAGGAATGATTGACTAAAAATGAGCTTAAAATTTTTTAAGTAAAAAGAAAAAATCACCTTCAACAATTGTCGTGAAGAGACTCATGGAGGATAGCTTCGAAGTTAGTCATATTTGAAAGAAAAATACCAGTAACTAGTGTCAATAATTTCAAATCAAATTTTTAAACCAACTAAATTCTTTCATGCTGATTAATTTGCTTTTAGCGAAATTGCTTTTGACCAAGTTGCTTTCCACCAAATTAACTTTTGATTAAGTCCCTTGGAGTTGCATTTATGGAATAGATGCAAAGTTTGGACAAGTGAACAAGAGAGCTTGTTGGCCAGTCATATACCTCTCCTTCAAATTTAATTTTTCAAGCCACAGTGCTTACATTTGGTGTGAAATAAAAGAATTTTGATAGTTGGAAAAATGAAAACTTGAGGTAGCTCTATAGGTAGCTGTTTCTTATTTAGAAACAGAAGTGCCAACCCTCCCATACAAGTATCTCTGAGGCACCCATATCACACAATTGTTGGTTGTTCAGTGGGCCTGATTTGGAGAAATGTCTCAGAATTTCCAAATTCAATGTGAGAGGTGCTATTGTAAAAAAATTATCTGTAATATAAAATTTGAACAGTAAACAATTTTACCAACAAATAAGAGGGAACAAAAGCATTCATAAACAATGCTAACATACCAAGGTTTAGTAAACACTGGGAACTCCTTTTTTTAAATGTTTATTTGTTTATTTTGAGAGAGAGAGAGAGCATGAGTGAGGGGGGAGGGGCAGAAGGAAAGAGAGAGAGAGAGAAAGAGAGAGAGAGAATGTTAAGCAGGCTCCTTGTTGAGCATTGGAGTCTGATATGGGGCTTGATGTGGGACTCGATCTCATTACTGTGAGATCACGACCTGAGATGATACCAAGAGTCTGATACTTAACCAACTGGGCTACCGAGGTGTCCCAATGCTGGGAACTTCTAAAATATCAATTGTTTAAATAGGAGTATACATTTGTTTTTGAAATGCACTTTATAAGGAAGATGACAAAGTTAGTGCAGTAACAAGTATTTTAAATATTCTGTTTCTTGGAGTTTGTTAAATGAACTCAATGAGCTTGGACTTATCCCTCCCTCTAAACTGGAAGAGAGACCATAAGTAACAGAAATCAAATACAATACATCACCTGTGCATAAAGGGGCAAAAAGAATTAAGCCCTTCATTCATACTGCTGCTTAGGATGGTGCATGAAGTCCACAATGTAGTCCGGGACCTTCCAGACAGTGGCAGAACTGCTCTCAGGTGGTATTCCAGCAAGAAACAAGGTTTGGCTCTTGTTGCCAGCTTCCTCCCTAATTCAGATTGAGTCAAGTCTGGAGTCATCCAGTCCTTGATTTCAACTGGAACCAAACATGTTTTTTGAAAAAATTTTTCTGTACTTGTCCTCTTATCTAGATACTTGAGTTGCCTGTTGATCTATTTTTGTCTATATTCAGAGTCACTTGTCTTTTGCTGCAGAGATCCAGAAGCCACTCTTGTTTACCTATCCACGATGATGCATATATCGGGAGGGAGCACCTCCACAGGATTACCTGCAGCACAATGAAGCAGGCTCAGTGGGAAGCAAGGCTGGGGGCATAAAGATTCTAGAATAATGGGAGCGCACAGAGGCTCCTCAGAGCCCACGAAAGGTTGATTCTCTGTTCTTTCCACATACCCGGGAGTCTTTCTGCTTCACACATTTGCACCCTTCAACGAACCTCTGTTGGCACTTGAAATGGAAGCAGGGCGTGCACTTTCCACCACTGCTTGAGATTTGTGTAAAGATTTTATGATAGAGATTTCCTCTCCATGCCTATATATTCTTTTATTAAAAAAAATCTGTTCTAAACATTCAGAAATTGTTTTATTTTTAAATCAAATGATATATGATACTCATAGCCTTTATCCCCATATTTAACAATGGCTTTTATTTAAACATATTGTGACGCTGGCCCGATTAGTTCCTACTTTGCTTCTTGGCAATTTATGCCCTAAATTCTATCTAGAAACTTCTATTTGAAGGCCATACTTTTATTTGCAAAATTTCCAGAATGTTTCATTTATCGTAATTCATGACCATACACTTTCCATCTAATATTTGCTATTCTTTGAGTATCTATGCCAGCAAAGAAGCAGTTGTGTTGTTATTAAGAATGATGTGAGATTAAACGTAGTAGATTCCGCTGATCTCATTGCTCTTTGGTCATGATGCTAACTATTCCTTACCAAGTGGGTCTCAGCTCAACATTGTACATCATAACTGCAAGGAAGCATTTGAATTATGTTCCCCCTGGCAAGGGTGAAAAGTCAGAGTGAGATTGATATGAGATTCTCAGCCTTTATTTTTTTTCTCCATTGAGTGTGAGTCAGCCATCAATCTCAAGTGAGGATCTTTCTTGTGTAAAACTCTGCAAAGTAACTCCACCACTTGAAAGTCTTCAACGTTGTCATTCTTTTATTATCTGATTGATATTTGATAAATAGTTATAGGACAAACCCAACACTTAATATTTACCAACAATTTTTTTTGGGCCAGGAATTAAACTAGGCTTTCATTTTTGACAGAGACAAACAAGATAAGGTTCTTGCCCACGAGGAGCTAACAGTTTGTTGAAGAAGACAAATATGCTTTAGGTGCCATAGTAGTGCTAACTTGGTCTGGGTAGTCACCGAAGGCTTCACAACAGGGGTGGTATTTTAGTAGGTTAGGCATGGAAGGATGACTAGAACTCTGTTGGATAATATAGAAAATTATGTGTGAATATTGGTAAAATCTGTTCATTCAATAATAAGAAAACTTGTAATATTCCACGTTAATTGCTTAAAGTATATGTTAGATAGGTAGAGCCAGAATACAGGGTAAATGAACACTTGTTAGGTTATCTTTCTAGTCTGTAGTAACTCCTCATTCTCTGATTATCGATCTGTACCTTTTCCCAACCACATGGGTCCCAGTGACAGTGTTACAGCAAATACTCAGCTCCCAGGAAGAGACAAGCCACACACACTTGGAAAATCAAGAAAGACTGTTTATTGCACACTGGTGCGTAGTCCCCTCCAAAGGCTGAGCCCTGAACCTTGGTGTAGGCCTTCTTTTATGGCTGGGATGGTAGGGGCTCAAGAGAAAAAAAAGGAAAGGGGAGGGGGCACTTATTGGTGGTGCTAAGTGGGCAGTTGGTGGATGCAGGAGGCAAGCAAGATTACAGAAGCCAAAAGCATGCAAGGGGAGTATTTGGCCTCAGACATCTGGCTGGGCCCTTTTATCTTGCTTTTACCAGCTTTTCTTCTCATTACCCCCCCTTGATTTTCAAGCCGCTGTAGCAGACTTAGAGAAAATCAGTTTGTGGGGACCAGGGAACCCTTTGCTGCCATGGGAGGAGGGGCAAAGACCATTGTGGCTTCTTCCTGCTGGACAAGGGCATCAAAGGGAGGGGTGAGGCAGCTAGGATTCTTCATCATCCAAAGGAGAGTAGAGACAGCTAGAATGGTCCAACTGGAGTATCATCTGGAGTTTTTTTGTTTGTTTATTTTTTAATGTTTATTTATTTTTGAGGGTTGGGGAGGGGCAGAGAGAGAGAGAGAGAGAGGGAAACACAGAAGCCGAAGCAGGCTCCAGGCTCTGAGCTGTCAGTGCAGAGTCCCATGCAGGACTCAAACTCACTAACCATGAGATCATGACCTGAGCTGAAGTCAGAAGCTTAACCGACTGAGCCACCCAGGTGCCCCTCATCTGGAGTTTTATAGCTTCTAGATGAGAGGAAACAAACCTAGTTAGCATATTAAAAATACAAGCACAAAACAGGAGGGTATGAAAAGCATTAGGAGTGGACCAGCTAAAGGGAGGAGCCAGGATGCTTAATTCCATATGTCGCTATAAGAGTTCATGGGGCGCCTGGGTGGCTCAGTCGGTTAAGCGTCCGACTTCAGCTCAGGTCACGATCTCGCGGTCCGTGAGTTCGAGCCCCGCGTCGGGCTCTGGGCTGATGGCTCAGAGCCTGGAGCCTGCTTCCGATTCTGTGTCTCCCTCTCTCTCTGTCCCTCCCCCATTCATGCTCTGTCTCTCTCTGTCTCAAACATAAATAAACGTTAAAAAAAAAAAAAAGAGTTCTATACATCTGCTAATTCCTGTCTTTGTTTGTTGATTCGCTCCCTTAACTGCTGGACCTATCTCGGGCTATCCCTGATTGGTTGACACAGAAGCAACATTCTTCATTTAGGAAGAGACATAGTCCTCGCCTTATGGCAGTTAGCAGGTCTGGCCCTCTTCTGTTCTGTAAGACTACTGCTGCTAGGGAGTCTACTTGGTCTTGTAAAACCATCAGAGATTTGGTGACCTGTTTTCTGTCATCTGTTAGGTCCTAGGATAATTCATGATAATAAGTGGTTGAGAAGACTATTCCTCCTATTCCAGTGCTGTTATTCTTAAGGCAATCAGCAGGGGTATGCCTTTAATGGCTCTTTTTGATCGGGTATATGCTGCCAAGGGTACTGTAAGTGACTGATTGTTGGGTACAGTGTTTATCTGAGGAGTGAGGAAGGCCAGGGTGCAGATACCCATTCAATCAACACCAGAGTTGGGTTATAGGAAGATGAGTGAATTTCTGACTATCAAGAGTCTGGTTGCATTTGCCAGTGGTCAGATTGCCAACTAGCTCCTTTCCCATTTTGTTTGTCAGGCACCTGGGAGCTGTTTGGGACAGTTCGACTCCAGTTAGTACAGGTCTCACAATGTGGGGGTCTGGGTCTATAGTTAACAGGGTAACATTTACAGTTGCCTGTGTTAGAAGAGTAGCTGTGTAATGGCAGGGGTGAGGGGGCGGGAGTCCTGTGGACAAGCAGAGCCATCAGGCTCTGGCCAGGCTGGGATTGGTATCATTGAGGAAGCAATGTGTTGCATTTAACATTTGGTTTAGACAGGGATCCAAGACAAGTGGCCTGTCTGATTTATGTTCCGATGGAAGTTGAAGGGTTAGGTCAGAAGTGACCCAACAGGCATGGGGAACATCAGGGCAGGTTGGATCAGGCAGCCCCCAATAGTGTTTTATTTTTCACATCTAATAAGTTTTCCTGTTTCTGGTACAGGGTGTGGCCCTCCTAATATCATAACATCTATTTGGCATGTGGGGGTACACAGTGGCACAGGGGCATGGTGGTAGTGTCGTTTTACCTCTGCAGACCGGAGGAGTGGGAACTGGCACAGGGGGAGGAGTTGGAGCAAGAGTCGGGAAGGGCATAGGGGGAGGAATGGCCTCTCTAGGAGGCTGAGTGGTGTAGCAGGTAGTGCAACCCCGTGCTCCTGTAACATAAGTTTGTCCCTCATGGAGACAGTAGATGGGATTCAACGGTTGGTAGCATAGAGTGGCTCTTTGTGCCTTGGGGGATAAGGGTGAGTGATAAGTCACACATTTGCATGGCAGGAGTGAGAAGACCCCTCTTGAACAGGTTAGGAACAGTAATATGTGCAACAGGGACAGGAGATAGGGTGATCCCATCCTGGGTAGGAGACAGTTATAAAGGCAGAGAACAACATGCAGAGAAGGACATCAACCATAACTCAGATCATATACATCTAAGGAGAATAAGGCATCCTGACACTAGTATGTAGAGGAAGGCTAACAAGTGTGTGATTGAGATGCCAGTCTGAGGGAGTAACTTGGGTCAGCCCTACAGCAAAGAGGATGGCAACAAGTATGGAAAGAGAAATAGGTAGGGGATGACAATGAGATTTGAGAGAGAACGATTTATTATATTTCATTTAAGTTGCTTGGTAATTTTCCTCAAGCTTCTGGTTACAGAGAGTTCTCAGGTGTTGGCTGCAGGCTGCTTATCGTCTGCTGTCTTAAGGGTGATCTGTAGAGGATTATTCTGGTTAATAGTTACTTTCCATTTCAAGTGGTTGTCAGGTGACAGGTGGGCTGCCTTTACTTCAGAATGGTGGATCCAGGCAGTTAGTCCTGCAACTTTGAGAGCTGTGGGCGTGGTTAGCACAACTAAATAAGGTCCCTTCCAGGTAGGTTTAAGTGGTTCCTTTTTCCAATTTTTTATCCAAACCTGATCCTCAGGTTTGTGGGGGTGTACAATTATTCCTAGGGAAATAGGTATCCTGTTTGTCACCCATCTATGTATCCCCAGTACAGTTTTTCCTAATCCTTGCACTTGTTTTTGTATTTCTAAATTCCCTAGCTCTGTCAGGTCCCCCTTTGACTAGTGGAGGGGGCCTTCCGTATAGGATCTTGAATGGGGAGAATCCTATTTTTGTCTGGGGTGTACAGCATATTCAGCGAAGAGCTAGGGGTTGTATATCTGGCCAGGGCAAGTTAGTTTCCTGACATAGTTTTGCCATGGTGGATTTAAGGGTCCGATTCATACGTCCCACTTTCCTTGAACTCTGGGGCCCATAGGCTGCATGTAAGTTCCAGTGGATACCTAGGGCTTTGGATACTTGTTGCACCACCTCAGCCACAAAAGCCAGGCTGTTGTCTGAGCCTATGGTTAAAGGCATTCCATGTCTAGGAATGATATCCTTTAGCAAGGCCTTGGTTACTTCTTTTGCCTTTTTGGTGCATAGGCCTCAACGCAACCTGAAAATGTACAGATGAATACCAAAAGATATTTGTATCCTCTCTTGGGCCTTATTTTGGTAAAGTCTACCTCTAAATCTTTGAAGGGTACCTGACTACAGCATTGGATTCCCATGGGCCCAGTGGGGCCTTGTTTGGCATTATTTTATGCGTAGAGAAGGCAGTGTTGACAGACCCAGCCACAGAGGAATGGGAGTCGAGCAATTACGTAGTGACAGCTTAATAAGGTTTCAAGGGCAGTTTTCCCTAGGTGGGTAAGCTCATGCTTTTGGAGAACCACCTGGTGGGCTAGCTGCTCCGGTATATAGACTCTGCCATCTGGAAGTACCCACCATCCTTCTTTTGTCTGGCCTCCTTTTTTCTGTTGTGCCCATTTTGTTTCTTGGATTGTGTACCTTGGGGAAGTTGGCAGCTCCGGGGCCAGCATAATTTTTGAGGTTGTTGTTTCTTTTCCCACTGCTGTTTAGCTGCGGCATCAGCTTGTTGATTGCCTTCTGACACTGAGTCCTTTCCTCTTTGATATCCCTTGCAGCAGATGACTGCTACCCTCCTCAGTTCCCAGACTGCCCTTAATAGTTTTAGGATTTCTTCCTGATTTTTTATTTCTCTTCATCCTGCAGTCAAAAGTCCTGTCTCCTTGTATAGAGCCCCATGTACACGTAGAGTGGCAAAGGCATAGTGCAAGTCAGTCTATATGTTGGCTCGTTTGTCTTTACTGAGTTCTAGTGCTCTTATTAGGGCCCACAGTTCTGCTCTTTGGGCTGACCTTCCTTTTGGAAGGGCCTGTGCTTCTACAACCTCAAAATCAGAGACTACTGCACAACCGGCATATCTTTTGCCTTCGTTCATGAAATTGTTGCCATTGGTGTACAGGACAAGGTGAGGATTTTGTAAGAGCCTGTTTGATAGGCCAGGTCTGCTAGAATAGAGTTCATCAAGTACCTCTAGACAATCATGCTCTGGGGACCCTGCCGCCGTGGGCAAGAAAGTGGCAGGGTTTCGAATTTTTGTGACTTCCAATCTTATTCATGGGTTCTCACATAGCAGTCCCTGATATTGTATCATCCGAGCATGTGTTAGCCAGTGTTGCTCTCTAGCATCCATCAAGGTTAATAACAGAATGGGGACCCTTAATGTTTAGATTTTTCCCCAACGTGAGTTTATATGCTTCCTTGATTAAAAATGTGGTGGCTGCCGGGGCCCTCAGACAGGTTGGCCATCCTGTCGCAGCTGAGTCAATCTGTTTTGAAATGTATGCCACTGGTCTTTGCCAAGGTCCAAATTCCTGGGTGAGAACCCCCAGGGCCACCCCATTCTTTTCATGTATGAACAGGTTGAAATCTCATGGTACATCTGGGAGTCCCAAGGCTCGTGCCTCCTTGAGTTTTGTTTTTATAGTTTCCTATGCCTTTTCTTGATTAGGGCCCCAGAAAAGGGGTGCTCTCTCTTCCCCCTTTTGGTGCCTTGTATAGTGGTCTGGCCAATTCCAAGAACCCTGGGATCCATATTCAACAATCCTGCTGCTCCCAGGAACTCTCTGACCTGCCGGTGGGTAGTGGGAACAGGAATGGCACAGACAGCCTGTTTCCTTTCAGCTTCCAGCATCTGTTTGCCTTGGGTAATTCTGAAGCCCAAATATTTAACTTCCTGTTGATAAATCTGTGCCTTTTTCTTTGACACCTGGTCTCTGGCCTCTGCTAGTAGCCTGAGTAGGGCCCTGGTTCTCTCCCAGTGCTGGGTCCATGTGGGACTGGCTAGCAGGAAATTATCCGCATATTAAAGGAGGGCACATCCTAGATCCCATCCCAGAAACCTGGCTAAATCACATGCCAGTGCCCCACTGAATAAGGTTGGTGAATTTTTGAATCCTTGCAGCAGTCTAGTCCAAGTGAATTGTTCCTTTGCCCCTGTGGTAGGGTTTTCCCATTCAAAATAGAGGTTGGCTATTAGACGCTAGCTGGAGACAGAAGAAGGCATCCTTTAAATCTAGGCATGTGAACCATCCTGCTTCAGAGGGTATGAGTCCTCGTAGTGTGTATGGGTTAGGCAATGCTGAATGCAGCATGACGCCTGCTTTATTAATGATTCTTAGGTCCTGCACAGGGTGGTAATCATTTGTCCCAGGCTTTTTCATGGGCAGCAGGGAAGTCCATGGGGACTGGCATCATTTTAGAAGTAGCTTGAGTAGCTTGTCCAAGTGTGTCTGGATTCCCAGGTGTGCCTCGTGTGGGAGGCGCATGTTGGTGTATTTTGACAGGTTGGGCTCCAGGCTTTAGGTCAATTAATATTGCGGGGTGTTTTTTTGCCAGACCACGGGAGTTTCCTTCTGCCCAAACTGAAGGGAATTCAGCTTCTAGCTTGGGGGCCACAGTTGGCTTACCGGGAGGGGAAGTATATAATCTCCATTCCCGTTCCCGTGTAATTGTCATGGACAAAATCATGGGTTAGGCCATTTTGTTTAGGCACAATTGCATCTGTCCTCTGAGGTGAAGGCTATTTCTGTGCCCAACTTGGCTAGGAGGTCTCTACCTAACAGAGAGACAGAGCAATTGGGTAGATACAGGAATTTGTGAGCTATTTGGTGACACCCCCAGCCGGCATTGTTAGGGACCACAAAATGGCCTGTGGGTTTGTGCCCCAGTGGCTCCTACGATGGTGACTTCTTGATTGACAGAGGTGCCACCTTATTTGTCACCACAGAGTGTTTGGCCCCAGTGTCGACCATGAAGTCTATTGTTTAGCCCCCCACCTTCATTTTGACCATGGGTTCATGGATAGAGCCCACTCTTTGCTAATCAGCGTCCACTCCTGCCAGTCTGATCAGGTCGGCCTCAGGTGGTTCTGGTTGGTAGCGGCTGGGTGGAGTGGAGGTTTTTGGTTTTCCTTTTTGGTAGTTGGGGCATTCATTTTTCCAGTGTCCAAATTCTTTGCAGTAGGCACATTGATCCTGTGCCAGTGGTGCCCTTCTTTTTTGTTCTTGCATCCCTTGTGGTTTCTGTGGGGGTCCTTCTGGAGAGGGTGGTCACCCCAAGGCCATGGCCAGGACAGCTGCCTTTTGTTTTATTCTTTGGTCTGCCTCCTTTCTGGCAGCTTGATCCTGATTTACAAAAAACTTGTTGGTGATTTCCAATAATTCGGTGATGTTTTTTTCCAGTGAATCCTTTCAATTTTTGGAGCTTCTGTCTAATATCACTTTAGGCCTGTCCCACAAAGGCAGCATTGACCATGCACAGATCTTTGGGGGCTTCTGGATCAAATGGAGTGTAAACTCTGAAGGCTTCACATAATCTTTCATAAAAATCAGCCAGACTCTCTTCTGGCTTTTGTAGGACCTCAGATACATTTGCCATGTTGGTGGGCTTTTTGACCCCTGCTTTTACCCCCTGGAGGAAGGTGAGTTGGCATCTTTCTAATCTGGCCCTTGTTGCCTCTGTGTTGGGGTCCCAGAGGGGCTCCTCTTTGGGCATAGCCTCCCGTAACCAAGCCTCAATGTCTAGATGCCCATCTGGTGCCTGAGTCTGGAGCCATTTTCTGGCTTTGGTGACAACTCATTGGTGCTCTTCTGTGTTGAAAAGGGTGAGCAGAAGCTGCTTACAGTCAACCAAAGCAGGACAGTGAGTCTGGATTATGGATTCTAGATGTAGCATAGCCTACAGGTTCTCAGAGTAGGGAGTGTGTGTGGTGTTCCCAGGTGAGGAGGTCAGTAGTAGAGAATGGTTGGTGGCAGAAAACCAACCACTCCTCTTGTAGGGTCCCGTTGGGGGCTATTCTCTGGGGACCTCTAGTCTCCTGCAATGGCATCTGCATTGCCATTGGGGGCCTTGGACCTTGAGCTGCAGACTTAAAGCATCTTCCTACCTGAACCAGGTGTCCCTGGTTGGGGCAGAATGGCTGCTGGCAGAGGCAAGACCAATGGGAGTGGATTATCGGGCAGGCGAGGTTCCCCTCCCTTGATTGATGGGGCGCTGGGGGCATATGGTGATGGAAATTCAGACTTCTTCTGAATTTTCTCGGAGGATGGGGAGTGGTTTTTTCTGCTGTGAGGACTTCTCGGCCTGTGCCACTAAGACGCTACATTGTCCTTTACTATTAACGCGGAATTGGAACCAAGGAGGCTTGACTTGGGCTGTTTCCAGCCACTGATCGATATATGAGAATTTATCTGGGTGGCCAGGGTCTCCACGAACTACTTTATCAACAGCTTGGGCTGTGGGGATATCTAGGGTGTCCTCAGGGGGCCAGCCTACATCAAACATAGGCCATTCTAATTCACAGAGGGTGTATGACTTCTGGGGGTCAATTTGACCCCATTGTCACCTGAAAATCCCTTTTTAAAATTCTTAATCATACATTCCCAAACAGTTGGTTTTGAGGAATTTCCCCCCATCCTGGTATCCTAGATAGATCCCTCCCGATGTACAGTGTCGCAGGACAAACATGAGGGAAGAGGCCGATTTTTCTGCCTTGCCGCTCCCCTCTGGGGGATTTAGATGCCTCTTAGCATTGGCAGGTCAGTATAAACCCCTTACTCAGATAAGACCTCTGTGGACCTGATTCTGCCTTGAGCCACATGAGGTCGTGGAATGCACGACCATGGAATTGCAGAGTAGGACCCACTCAGGCTCCGAGGCCAAAACTGTGGAACACAGGCATGCCCCCACACATTCAGACAGATTGCAGATTTCCACCTGGAGCTTCCCTGTCCTATGTGGTGACTGTGTCACCAGGGAGGTGATCAAGCTCCCCATCTGCCTCTAGGGTCGGCCTGAACTCAGTCCTGGGTCCCCAGGGACACTTACACGATCTGATGCCCTGTCCTAGCAGAATTTTCTGAATCCTCCTGGAGTCCATTAGAGCGTAGTGGGGGCTGACTGTTGCCAGGCCCAGCAAGGGTCACAGTCCAATGATGTCACCAGTGGTACACCTTTCTTTCTATCACAGGAGCCTGTGAAGAGTGGCCTCTTCTGCTGGCCTCTGACAATGGTGGCTCAAGGGGCCAGCCCAGCTGTCGGCTTCCTAGCCAGTGCACCAAAAATGTTACAGCAAATCCTCAGCGGGCAGGAAGAGACAAGCTACATGCTATTTATTGGGCACCGGTGCTGGCCCAGCAGAGTCACCTCCGAAGGCTGAGCTCTGAACCTTGGTGTAGGCCTTCTTTTATGGCTGGGATGGTAGGGGCTCGAGAGAAAAAAAAGAAAAAGGGGGGCACTTATCAGTGGTGCAAAGTGGGCAGTTGGTGGATGCAGGAGGCAAGCAAGATTACAGAAGCCAAAAGCATGCAAGGGGAGTATTTGGCCTCGGACATCTGGCTGGCCCCTTTTATCTTGCTTTTACCAGTTTTTCTTCTCAGCAGCCATATTTTTCCAATAGCTCTGAACACTGTTGATTGGACCAGAACAGACATGTGATCAAGCTGGGGAGGTCAGGGAATTTCCCTGGTTGAGGAATGAACACCTGACCCAAGCTCCCAGAGTCCTACCTCAGAGAGTTAGGTTTAAGGAGAGAGTGAAAAAGTATGAATAAGAGCAAGCGAGAGATGCACCATAGATAAAAATCAAAGTGGACCATTGGCAGGAAGCTATAAAACTTCTGGAAGAAAACATAAGGAAGAATCTTTATGACCCTGCATTAGGCAAAGATTTCTTTGATAGGACACAATAAGTAGGAACTGTAAGAGAAAAAATTCGTAGGTTGGACCTTACATATAAAAAAGCTACTCTTTGAAATGTACTGTTAAGAAAATCAAAGGATGAACCACAGACTGGGAGAAAATATTTGCACAACACATATTTGATAAAGGACTCATATATAGAGTATATAAAAACTCTTATAACTCATTGAGAGGAGAAACAGCCCTCTACTTGATCTTAGCCAAAAGGCTGAGAAGTGATGAGAAACAACCCTCCAAAAATTGACAAAAGAATTAAACAAATCCTTCACCGAAGAAGAAATATGAATGGCATGTAAACACGTGGGAAGATGCTAAACATCATTATTTATTAGAAAAATAAAAATTAAAACCAAAATGAGATACTACTGCATACCTATTAAAATGGCTAAAATTAAGAAGACTGGCCATATTAAGTGTTTGAAAGGATGTGAAGCAGCTGGAATACTCACATATTGCTAGTGGAATCACAGAATGGCACAGCCACTTTGAAAACAACTTAATAGTTTCTTATAAAGTTAAACATACACTTAAAGTATGACCCATCATTGGGGTGCCTGGGTGGCTCAGTCAGTTAAATGTCAGACTCTTGGTTTCGGCTCGGGTCATGATCTCATGGTTTGTGGAATCGAGCCCAGTGTCAGGTTCTGCACTGGAGGTGTGGGGCCTGCTTAGGATTCTCTCTCTCCCTTTCTCTCTGCCCCTCCCCCACATGTGCACAAGCTCTCTGTTTCTCTCAAAAAAACAAAACAAAACAAAACAAATGATTTATTTTTTATTAAAAAAAAATTTTTTTTTTCAACGTTTATTTTTTTTGGGACAGAGAGAGACAGAGCATGAACGGGGGAGGGGCAGAGAGAGAGGGAGACACAGAATCGGAAACAGGCTCCAGGCTCTGAGCCATCAGCCCAGAGCCTGACATGGGGCTCGAACTCACGGACTGCGAGATCGTGACCTGGCTGAAGTAGGACGCTTAACCGACTGCGCCACCCAGGCGCCCCAAAACAAATGATTTAAAGTATGACACAGCAATCCCATTCTTAAACATTCCCCAAGAGAAACAAAACCATAAACATTTGTCTACACAAAGACCTGTTCATTAATGGTCATAGCAGCTTGGTTCCTAATAGCTCCAAATCGGAAACAACCCAAATGTCCATCAACAGTGGATAAACAAATTGTGGAATATTTATACCATATAATATTGCTCAGTAACAAAAGGGAACTAACCACCAACACTCATGAGAACAGTGTGGATATGTCTCAAAGACATTCTGCTGAGTGAGAAACGTCATACTACATATTGCATGACTTTATATGAAATTCTAGAAAAGTCAAAATGTTAGGAATAGAAGGATCAGTCAGTGACTGCCAGGGCTGAAAGTAGAGGAGAGGATTGACTGAAAATAGCCCAAAGGAACTATTTGGAGTGATGGATATGTTCTATATTTTAATTGTGGTTGTGGTTGCGTTACTGTATACATTTGTAAAAACTCGTGAACTATACAATTAACAAAGAATAAATTTTACTATATGTAACTGATTCTTCATTAAAACTAACCAAAAAAGGGACACCTGGGTGGCTCAGTCGGTTAAGTGTCCGACTCTTGGTTTTTGCTCAGGTCACTATCTCATGACCATGAGATTAAGCCCCGCGTCAGCTCTGTGCTGATGGTGTGGAGCCTGCTTGGGATTCTCTGTCTCCCTCTTGCTTTACCTCTTGCTTGCTCACGTGTGTGCATACTTACTCTCTCTCTTTCTCTCTCAAAATAAATAAACTTAAAAACAAAACTAACCAAAAAAGAGTGAATGCGTGTGGGGTTAGCAGCTTAGGAGAATAAACTGTGGGAGCAGGTAGGACCCTGTCTTCTGCCACATGATAGCAAAGTAGAAAAATCTGGTCTGTAGAGAGTAGAAGATAAAGTGAATTTGCACAAAAGCCAAAGCAGGATCTGGAGAGAGATTTCTTTCTTTTTTTTTTTTTTTAATGTTTATTTATTTTTGAGAGAGAGAGAGCACAAGTGGGAGAGGGACAGAGAGAGAGGGAAACACAGAATTCGGAGCAGGCTCCAGGCTCTGAGCTGTCAGCACAGAGCCCGATGCAGGGCTCGAACTCACGGACCGTGAGATCATGACCTGAACCGAAGCCAGACGCTTAACTGACGGAGCCATCAGGTGCCCCTGGAGAGAGATTTCTAAAGCTGTTTGAATCGCTGGTTCCAACTTATACCTGGGGCCTGGATGCATTCCTGTCCTGAGTTCCCTGAACCCCTTATAATAAAGCGCCTCATTTTGGCCTAAGCATTTTCAGTGGCTTTCTGTCACTTGTGATCAAAGAAGCCCTACTTCAAGAGGAAATGGACACCTCTGGAGAACACTGAAAACAAACTTTTCTCATGGATGTCACCTTCGGGGGCAGAGAATTTCTTGGCATTTTCCACGAGGAACACATGTTTGAGAAACTGTTGTTGCTAGCATTTCCAGTGGAAAACACTGGGGTCAGGACCTTAAAGTCTAGGCCTGTCTCCGTGATTCACTAGCTGTGTTGTCTTGGGCACGTCTCCTCTTCTCTCTGAACTTCCACTGTCTTACGTGTAAGAAAAGGAATTAAACAGATTCACAGTTTGTAAACTTTTTATCCAAATTAGACAAACAGCCCAGTAGGTAAAACAGGTACAAGTGGAACTGCACTGACCAATGTGGAGGGAGGCCTCAAGCTACCTACGTGGCGGTGGAGAATGCGGCAGAAATACAGTTTACATATTGTTGTGTTTGAGGATTAAAGTCTGGGAAGTCATCTGTATTAGTTGGAATACAAACATAGGAACTAACAATGTAAGCACATCTGTAAGATGATGACAGAAGGAGCTTGGCCTAAAAATGAAGGTTCCTAGCTGAAGTATAAACCGGGACACTGAGACAGTATCCAGAGCAGGACCACTTGTTCTTCAGCCCAGGGCTCCATTTCTTTTCTACCCAGCACATATTGTACAACTTCTAGTAAAATAGAATCATAAGCTCCGTGAGGGCAGAAGGCAAATCCGTCTTGTTTACCAGTTCTTTCGTGCTTCCTTAGCCCTGGTTCACTCCAAAGATCCATGAGGGCATCCCTGTCAACAGCAGTTCATTGTAAGAGTCAATACTCTCTAGACATTCTGCCTCTTATTCCCAGGAGCACCAAGCAGCTGCTGTCAATTTCTTGTCTTCCTCTTCCTACCAGGCCTCTAGGTCCCAGGGACGGTTCCAAGAGGAAGAAGCGATAATGCTGACAAGTGAGTCCCCAGGGTCTTTCTACTTGGTTCCGTCCCTCCTGAGCCTCTTGTGAAAATAAAGCTGCTGAGTGGATTGAAAATTTATCCAAGGGGTGCCTGGATAGCTCAGTTGGTTAAGCATCCCACTTTGGCTCAGGTCATGATCTTGCGATTGGTGAGTTCGAGCCTTGTGTTGGGCTCTGTGCTGATGGCACGGAGCCTGCTTGGGTTTCTCTCTTCCTCTCTCTCTGCCCCTCCCCTGCTGTGTTCTTTCTCTCTCTCTCTCTCTCTCTCTCAAAATAAACTTAAAAATAATTTCTTTTTCTTTTTCTTTTTTTTGAATGTTTATTTATTTTTGACAGAGAGAGAGAGAGAGAGACAGAGCATGAGTGGGGGAGGGGCAGAGAGAGAGGGAGACATGGCATCTGAAGCAGGCTCCAGGCTCTGAGCTGTCAGCACAGAGCCTGACGTGGGACTTGAACTCACAGACTGCGAGGTCATGATCTGAGCTGAAGTTGAACAGTCAACTGATTGAGCCCCCCAAAAATTTCTTCTTGAAAAAAAAAAAAGAAAATCTATCCAAACCTAACTGGCAGAGATGGCCAATGTTACTGAGAGTTTGTGCCTTCTCCTAATGTACTAACCGAAGTGGGCCTGGAGCTCTCAGATGCCTTCTCCCCCCCCCCCCCCCCCGCCCCGCCGGTGTCCTACTTGTCTTCTTTGGTGGCTTCTGGGACATTGCAGTAGACACGAGTAGTGTCTGTGGTTCCTTCCAAGCACTGTGATGCTGGGCCTATGTTCACTTTAAGAAGGTCCTGAATAAGGTGATGGAGAAATGACAAAAATAGGGATGACTACATTGTACTTTTCTTGATTTCAAAACCGTTTTACTTCTGAAATCATTAACTAATCCACTCATTAGCTAACTTCTCAATTTCTTTTTTTTTTTAAGTTTATTTATTTATTTTGAGAGAGAGAGAGAGAGAGAGAGAGCGAGAGAACGCATGCTCTCAAGCAGGGGAGGGGCAGAGAGAGAGAGGATGAGACTTCCAAGCAGGCTCCACGCTGTCAAAGTGCAGCCTGATACAGGGCTTGATCCCATGAATTGTGAGATCAGGACCTGAGCTGAAATCAAGAGTCAGACACTTAACCTACTGCAGGCGCCTCCTAACTCATCAAGTTCTTGAAGCATTTACCAAGTGCCTGTTGTTTGTTAAAACCTTTGCAAGGCACTGAGTTGCCAGTTCTAGCTTTTAGTATGGCTGGCTAAGAGAAAGGGCTTGATAGCAATGGGGCTCTGGGTGAGAGAGAATTCAAATAAAAAATTTAAATAGAAACTACAGACTTCCCAGTATTGATTCTCTGGGGCTTTTGATGCTACTTTGGTCATATTTATCATTCTGGGGCTTAGTCAAGTACCCAGTAGACATTTTTCTATGAAGTATTTTGTGCAGTTCAGAGCAGCCAGCATCATGTAACAGTTTCAGCTTTTTGGTTGGAAGTTGGGGGATTCTGCTGTATCTTATTTTCTTGTGGGCAAGAAAATATGGCTGGTGTAATAATGGACAAGCTGGCCTCTTTCCTGGCCTATCTATATAAACAAAGTCATTCCCAATCATGCACTGGACAAAGGCTCATCCAGGGCCCAGTTCAGACTTTCCTGGTGATCCGTGTTCTGGGCTCCATGTTTGGCATATGCCATTTGTTGTCCTGGGTCACTTGGCTGTGCATTGGACAGAATTGTATTGAACATACTGTTTGTATGTTGTTATCAAACAATCCTCATTTTTCCCTTTCTTCCATTTCGTTCCCTGCACGTTGGGACAGTAGTTTGTTTTTGTCTTACAAATTACAGAAATGGGAATTGAAAACTCCTATAATACTAAGGACTCAGGGCTGGAGGTGAGGTTAGCAAACGTGTTAGGGAGGCACAGATCTGGCAGGGCCTTGAGAAGGGTCTGGCGGTAATGTCCACAGGTGGAGGGAGGCAACTGCCTATGTTCCAAATGCCTATGACTGTCTGGAACTCACCGGAGGGGAAGGTGGGCCTCATGGTGCCTATAATGTCTGGGAAGAGCACCATGAGATGTCAGTTGTCCAGAAACTTTAGGGCTGAGTTGTTCTGGATAATTTCTTCCTCCTGGATGGCCAGGAGTTTATCTTTTAAACCCCCAAACATTTAACCATATGAAGTGAGAAGTTTGCTGAAATGTACAGCATGCCCAGAGATCCTCTTGTAGTCCTGTCCTTCCTTCCTTTTGGCTCCTGAAAGTGGTCCAGGCAACACACAGAAATCCAGTAAAAGAGATTATTCCTAAGGCTCAGATACTCCTAAGTGTTTATGATTATAATCCCAAAATATAAATATTTCTATTAGGGTAACTCTGTAGGCACTTACCAGTCCTTTCCATTATGAAACACAGGGAGAAGGGGAGGGGCTTCTTCCTAGGACCCTCTGTGTGAAGCTATGGAGCAGGAACCATGGAGGCAAAGAAATCACTCCTGGTACTTAAAGACTTAGCATGCTCTCCAAACCCTTTCCTTGTCAGAGGGGGTCAGTGAAATCCACTGGACATGCCCCACCTTTCTTATTTCTCCTCGAGAAATGACCTCTTTTGTTTTTGTTCATAGCTTTCTTTATGTGGACACATTCTATACAACTCACCCGTTTAAAGTATATGATTCAACAGTTCTTTAGTATATTTATAGAGCTAAGCCATCACTACAGTCAATTTTAGAATATTTTTTATTACCTTCCCAAAGACATCTTGTACCCTTAAACTGTCACACCCCATTCCCACCATCCTCATGCCCCACCCTGCTCTAGGCAACCCTAATCTACTTTCTGTCTCTATAGATTTCTATTCTGGACATTTAATATAAATGGAATCATACAATACGTGATCCTTTGTGAGTGGCTCTCACTTAGCATAATGTTTTCAAGGTTCATCCATGATGTAGCACATATCCATACCTTCATTCCTTTTTATTGCCAAATACTAGGCCAGCGTGTGGATATACCACATTTTATTTATTCATTCACCACTTGACAGATATTTGGGTTGTTTCCATGTTTTGGTTATCGTGAATAATGCTGTCGTAAGCATCCATATTAAAATTTTCATGTGGACATAGGTTTTCGTTTCTCTTGGGTATGTACCATACTCAGGAGTGGAATGGCTGGGTTATATGGTAACTCTTTGTTTAACTGTTTGTCCAGGGCTACTTACAAAGTTTGGCAGGTTGGAGATATTCCTTCATACTTCAGTACTCCCTTTTCCCATTTTACTTAGAAACTTGGTTTAGAAATATGTGTGTGCACTAATTTTTGTTGGTGAATGTTCTGTTCAGCTCTATTAGCATTCACATGTTTGTTTTAGCCCTGGTAGGTAAAAGTCCAGACTGTTTGTATGTTGTTATCAAACAATCCTCATTTTTCCCTTTCTTCCATTTCGTTCCCTGCACGTTGGGACAGTAGTTTGTTTTTGTCTTACAAATTACAGAAATAGGAATTGAAAACTCCTATAATACTAAGGACTCAGGGCTGGAGGTGAGGTTAGCAAACGTGTTAGGGAGGCGCCTGGGAAGAGTCTGATTTCTGGAATGCGGGGGATGCCCCAGGGCTCAGCGCCCAAACCCCTTGCGCCCTCGACCGCCCTCTGGCCTTTGCACCACCTCCCAGGGTTCCCGGGTCTCGGCGCCCTACGTGCCGCCCGGCACTCACAAGAAACACCTGCGCATGGCAGTTGCCAAACGCCGAGGAGCTGTTTGAGACTCCATATCCTGTTTGGGAATTGTTTCAAATGAAATCAGTGACTCTTCCCTGCATTAAAACATTTTTTTTTTTTTTTTTTTAAAGGAGAAAAAAGAAAGAAGGAGAGCGGCAAGGACTCTCCCTTCAGAGCCGTGAGAGCGCAGCGGTCACCCTGCCCAGCAGCCCTCACCCCTGCCTGCTGCCTCTGCGGGCTGCTGGACCAGAGGAGCCTGGGCAGCGGCGTTGCCAGCTGGTGCCTCCTCCCTCCTTGCTCCTGTGTCAACTTTCCCTTCTTTTCTTCATTCAACAGACGTTTGTTGAGAGTCAGCGTGTGCCTGCCCTGTGCTAGGCAGGGGCACGGCCAGCGCCCGGCCCTCCTGGAATTCGTTAGCCCGTTAGTCCCTCCTGCCTTTCCCTCATTTTCTGTCTCATTCTCCATATGTCTCTTACTCCTCTTCTCCTTACACTTCTCTAGTTTTACTTGTTAAAGGGACACTATTTAAAAATTTTTTTCGATGTCCATGTTTCAATTTTTTGGACCCACACAGAGGGAATTTAGAGTTAGAGGGTTTTGGCGCAGCTAACTGACCCAGCCCTGTCCCCAGTGGCCTCCTCTCTTCCTGAGACCCAGGCTGAGTCTACCCAAGGAAATGAGGCAACGTGAGAGCCGTGCACCCTCCCTATCTATACTCTTGCTACTGGCTGTGAGAGAAGGTGCTGCTGCCCAAGGAGGTGTGTGTGTGTGTGTGTGTGTGTGTGTGTGTGTGTGTGTGTGTATAGGAGGTCCGTGGGGAGATGGCAGAGAGATGCCCTGCCTGGAGGCACTAAAGTCCCCCAAGCCCATTGGGCCACTTGGTGATGTCTGAATGCAGCTCCCGAGTTTGCTCTTGAGAATGCTTCTGTTCCTCCTCTTGGAAACTTTGTCTAAACTCCATCGGGATGCTATGGGTCTTATGGGTTTTCTATACCAGGATGTTTGGGGGTCCTGCCTCTGACCTGTCTGATCCAAGGAAAGGTTCTCCTTATAAATAGATGGAAATGATAGGCTTTGCCTCTGCCGGCGAGTCCTCGCATTTCCTTGGAGAGAAGGTACAGTGTATTCCTATCTTCTTTAAGCAAGATTCTGCCAGCTAAATGGCCCAGGGGCCTGAACCAGAGCAGGGAGTAAAGTGGAATAAAATACTTGAAAATGGAATGGAAAAAGAGCAAAGATGTACACAATACAAGCTCTGATTTAAAAAAATTTTTTTTTTAATGTTTATTTCTGAGACAGAGAGAGACAGAGCATGAGTCGGGGAGGGGCAGAGAGAGAGGGGGGCACAGAATCTGAAGCAGGCTCCAGGCTCTGAGCTGTCAGCACAGAGCCCGACGCGGGGCTCGAACTCACAGACTGCGAGATCATGACCTGAGCCGAAGCCGGACGCTCAACAGACTGAGCCACCCAGGCGCCCCTAAGCTCTGATTTTTTTTTTTTAATGTTTTTTTTTTCAACGTTTATTTATTTTTGGGACAGAGAGAGACAGAGCATGAACGGGCGAGGGGCAGAGAGAGAGGGAGACACAGAATCGGAAACAGGCTCCAGGCTCCGAGCCATCAGCCCAGAGCCCGACGCGGGGCTCGAACTCACGGACCGCGAGATCGTGACCTGGCTGAAGTCGGACGCTTAACCGACTGTGCCACCCAGGCGCCCCAAAGCTCTGATTTTTTAAAATTAGATTTGGTAGATATAAAATTGTTCTGAAAAATTGTTATAAAAGTTTCTAAATACTCTCAGTTTCTGTGCGTTTCTTGTTGCAGGCCAGAAACAGATTGTGGATTGGCCATAGTCTGTTGACCATACTCTGGTCCCCATCTCTCCTTGTCCCTGACCCTTACCTATGGGAGTGGCCCACTCCTGCTGGATCACAGGAGCACTGGCAGGCTGGGTGCTGGCTGTGAAGGTCTCTCACAATAGAGTACATGCGGGAGCAGAAGTACCTACCTGGGTCTGATCATTTTTCCTAAGACTCAGGGTTTCTTAGACAGCAATTTTAGTAATAAGGGGCTGAATCCACACAAGTTGGTTTTTAGGTGCAGAACTCATGAAATCCACAGAAGAACTGCTGTGGGTAGGTGAAGGAAGGGCAGAAGCCAGAGCAGTTCTGAGGACCTCAGCAGTCCAAGTTCACAGACTTTCGCTTAGGGCCCCACCCTTAACAAGGCTTAGTTCCCAGCTCCTTCAGTCTATGTGCCTCTTGGCATAAATTATCAAGAGAGAGATTCTGTGCATTGAGTCTGGAAAAAGGTCTACCTCAGTCCTATTAGTGGTGGGCCTAGAGAGGGAGTCTCATAGCTTGCACTGCCCCTGGTGGACTTGTGGGAACCAACTCCTTGAGAAAGAAGTTAATGGCAGAGCTGGGACCAAGGTGGCTCTTGGTGCAAGCCGCTGCCTGTGGAAGGTCTGGAATGATGTGCTAGTTCTCAAGCAGGAGAAAGGGTTTAATCATTAAATTGTGGGGAGAAATTCCTGGCCCTGCCCTGTGCAATCGGCTCATCCCCCTGGGTCTCTAAGTGAACTGAAATGTTGCTCCCCAGCCTCTGGTCTAACTACTTGCTTAGCAAATAGGAGTCTCCATGGAGGGCACTGACCTGTGATTTACGTATCATAAAAGGGCTGGGGTGTTTGATGCCTGTACTTATCTGCTTGAGAAGAAACATTAAATGAGAGCTAATGGACCCTCGGCTTCTAATGTGGCGGCTGCTTGCTTAATGTGCCGAGCTCCATTTCAGCCTGGCTCCCTGGACAGGCCAAGCTGATTTTCATCCTGCAGATCTCAACAAAGCTCAACCACAACCAGAACCATGAGAAGTAGGACTGAAAGGCCCCGGAGCCGCTGTTTTCTCTTTTCCCTACCATCACCACTGAGGGTTTCTGGCCTTGAAGATGTTTTACACACAAAACTTCAGGGTTAAAATTCCTAATGTAAAGCAAAAATTTAAGCTGATGACTCCATTTCAAATGATGGTTTAATAATCCATAGTTCCAGGAAGAAGTTCCAGATGGCCTTTATACTGAACAATTTCTGGTACAGGCAGAGTTCCTTTGAATCCAGAACTATATTTTCCTTCAACTCAACTGGAGTAGAGTGCTCAGAATTGGTTAACTCTGGGTCTTTACCGGCAGCAGGCTCTAGGTGGCACTGCAGTGCAACATTGTAAGGCACCATACTGTGTGCTCCTGTGCAGAAAACCAGGGGAAATTTAGTGCTCAGAAAAGTTAAACACTTTAAGGAAGGAAGGGAGTAAAAGAATCACCATTTAGAGGTTGCTGTAAAAGCCTCGGTACCACAGACCATTCTCTTCAGGGAATAAATGGCGAAATGGCAAGAATGGTGTAGAAGGGAATACGTACCTAGCGGTGACTTGTAAAGTCTCGACACAAGTAAGAATCACAACTATCTCATGTGCCTGGGAGATAAGAAGGCAGAGAGAGAACAGAAATCCTGAGACAACAGAGTAAGGGTGAGAGAGGAATGGATTGTTTAAAGGTATTATTACTCTTTTATTTTGAGGAAGAATGTGGTATGAAATACGTGAAGTTTCTCTGGATTTATTCTTTCACTATTGAATTGAATTAATGTTAGTATAGTTAATAATTATAGTATAATAGAGAATCATGGTAAGTAATACTGATTAAAGCTACTTATCATCATAAGTGATAAAATGAATTAAGCAAGAAAAACTCAGTGAAACATCATAAAATGTCTCTTCTTGTGGACCACATAGTCTAATACTTGGGTTTATGGTAGGTTTATGATATAAGGAGGCATTTAGCCCACCAGATTTTGATGGTTTAGGAGGTACACATAAGCTTATTCATCGTTAATTTGCAAGGATACGTTCAATCTATTCCTGTTTCTAAATGGTGCTCTAAATCAGTGGTTCTTAAAGTGTAGTTCCTGAGCCAACAGCATGGCATAAGTGTCACCTGGGAATTTGTTAGAAATGCAAATTTCTGAGCCCCACCCTGGACCTCCTAAATCTGAAACTCTGGGGAGGGTCCCCAGCAATCTATGTTTTAGCCAGTCTTCCAGATGACTCTGATGCTTGCTCATGTTTGAGTATAACTGCTGTAAAGAGTCCTTTGAGTGAGTATGTGTTGGCAAGAGTTGTGCCAAGAGTATGTGTTGGCAAGAGTTGTGTTGGCAAGGGAGAATAGATAGATTATTCAGTAAACGTCTGAGCCCTTACTGTCTTTTAGCAGTGTGATAAGTGCTGGGATTACAATCAAGAAAAACGTGGTTCAAATTTAGCGGGCAAACAGGCATACCTACAACTATAAGTGTAATAACTGCTATATAGTATAGTAGTAATTCTGCCTAGAAGGAGGGAGGAGAAAGTCTTAGAGGGTGGTGGAGGACATTTGGACCGTCTTGACAGATGAGATTAATGGGGCAGAGGAGGGCTTGTAACTTTTAACATTGCCTTTTATTAATGCCAGAGAAGAGTTTTGTCCACCTAAAAAATAGAGGAATCGAGTGTATTGAGAGATACTATTTGAGTCTTTCATTCCCTACCATGTGGTTAATGACACAGGCTTTGCAAGTCACTTATTAATAGGGAAAATCTGGCTGTCCTTGGACTTTCACTCAGTGCCAGAAGCCAACAAAGTAGTATCTACAAAGTTCTGAAGAAAACAGTGACTCAAGGATATTATACCCAGCCAAGGTGTTAGTCAAATGTAAAGACAATAGGTGGACATTATTGCACATCCTCAAACTCAAGAAATACAGAATGTGTGAAAACTTCCTGGAAAAAATAGTTGTTCAATGACAAGATTCAGCCATGTAAGAGGTAAGTCAAAATAAAGGACTCAGGAATGGTGTAGGCACAGTAAAAGAGGAATGGTAATCCTTACTAGGGGATATTGCCGAAGAGTGAGAGTACTAATTTCCTCATCTTTTTTAGCAGGGAGTTGATATTTTTAAAACATTTCTAACTGCTTTATGCTTTTTAATAAAATTTCCTTCTTAACCTAGAGGGCTCTTTTAAGAAATAACACAATTTATGGCAAAGAAATATTTATCTGAAGTTTATTTTCCTTTACACTCTTCAGCTTCTTTTTTATCCATTAAGGTCATGTAAAGCTAAGTTTTGAAACTTCCCCCAAATTAAAACTAGTTAATATAGTATAATCTTGCTTTAACTAGCTTATTTTCTGATCTATCCATCTATCCATCAACCCATTCATCCATCCATCCATCCATCCATCCATCCATCCATCCATCCTTCTATCCATTCTTGGTTAATCTCTTTCACTCTCACAACATAAATAGGTTTTAAGTATCACCTATTTGCTTATGATATTCAAATATTTACCTTCAGACCTGATGACTCTTGATTTTATGTCTAATAGCCTGCTTGGGCAGCTTCACTTGGATGTCCAGTAAGCACTACAAACTCCACATGTTCAAAACCAAACTTATTTTCATCTTCTGAATCCAAATTTGCTGTTCCTCTTATATTCCCATATTTCCTATCTCAGTTCATGATATCATCAACTTAGTCACCTAAGTCAGAAACTTGGAGTCATCCTAGATTTCTCACCTCTTCTTCATCCTTCCTATCCAACCAGTCAGTAGCATCACTTCCTAAATATTTAGTTTTTCTCTCCTCTTTATCCCAGCTATCATCGACCTAGGAAGTGTCCTCACCAGGGTCTTTGGTAATAGCTTCTTAACTGGTTTCTGGTCCTTCTTAGCCTTTCTCCATTTACACTGATTATTTATATTCCTGCCAGAATGATTTTTCTAAATGCAAGTTGACTTTGTTATTCTCCAGCTAATATCCTTCAATGGTTTTTCTATTTCCCCTTGGGATAAATCTTAGGCTACTGAACATACACCATCCTCAATCTCTGGACTAATACTTCCTTTTTAATTGTTAAAAATTAATTAATTTTTATTTTAAGTAGGCTTCATGCCCAGTGCAGAGCCCAACGTGCTGGACTCATCTCAAGACCTGAGCTGAGATCAAGAATCAGATACTTAACTGACTGAGCCACCCAGGCACCCTACTTACTGTCCCTATCCCTAACTTACTTCTATATTTCTATTCCTAACTTACTATGATGTGGACAACTTCTGGTTCTTCTGAATGGAATTTCTTTGTTTCCTTTATGGCCTAGATGATGCCTGCTTATTTATTGAAACACAGCTTACAGGTCACTTCCTACTCCTTTGACTAAGTTTATCTCTTCTGTGCTCTGTGGTGTGCTGCGTATACATCTGCTGTAGCACTTAGCATCAAGAGATGTTTGTATGTTGGTCTCACCCACTATCTTTGCAGGTTCCTCTGTATTAGGAACTATGAGTATTTGTGTGTGTGTGTTTAATCCCAGTGTCCATTATATACCATGGCACATAGTAGGCACTCAAAGACTATTGAAACGAACTAAGCAATCCTGGTACATCTTTCTATTGACTATCAGATACACTCCTCTCCCTTGGGCACGATTGGGTAAACACTTCCAAATTCAATATTCTCCATTTTTCTGAACTCTGGGCATACCACCTTCCTTCTGTGGACACATTCTTTCTTCAGATATGTTAATACTATTGATTAGGTTATAGCTTTCTTTTAGAGCAATCGCGTTCCAGTCATGTCTCTCTAGACTCCATCCTAGGTGCCTTAACTAGGTTTCTTCAATCCCTCACTCATTAGTTCACTTATTTTAGTCAGGGAAGGCTGTATGTTTAAAAGGCAGCCACTAGGTTGCCAATAAAATGGTGCCCTTGGTATTATTCATTGTGTAAGCCCTTCAAAGTGTGATGATTTGGTGGGTGGGATATGTGCTTGAGGTTAAAAGGCTGTCCATGTCAGGGGAGGGCAGGAATCCTGTATGCTAGTCCAACCTCAAGCGAGGTCCTCTGGTTCTTGAGGACAGAGAGGTTAAGAGCTCTGGTATTGGAGGGAGGTAATCCTGGTTTCAAATCTCAAGTTAACAGCTTAGTGGACAAATTCCTAACCATGAATCTCTTCAACTGTGAAGTGGGGGAATAGTAGGACTGATCTTATAGGGTTGTTTTGGTAATTAAGGGCTAATGTTGACTTCTTTGCAATGGCAGATGATAAGCACGCAACAAATGGTATTCAGCCTCATTATTGTCATCATTGCTATTATCATCACTATCATTTAACAATGAGTGCTCTAGTCTAGCCTCAGCCTGACTACTCTTCACATCTTCCTCACCTCCTCCCCTTGGGATGTGATTTGGTTGATAAAGATGGGAGCCTGAGGAAGACCTTGTGGACACCCCATCTGCCAATTGCCTTTTTCTGCTTCTTCTGTTAGGAGACGCTTTGGGTTTTTAGGGACTCTATTTATACAGGGATTATTTAGCATTTTTATTCTCTGAAGGTGCTGGCATAGATTCAGTCTGTAATTCTAAGGGAAAGGCGTTTAGCTGTGCCTTTCTTTGTTTGTCGGAACATTTCTGTAGATAAGCACCCTGCACAGTAAATAAACTGCATTGTTATTACATTGCCTAGCAATTTACCTGTAACAGACGGCTGTGCCTGCTATAATGACATGATAGCTAATCCATACCCCTGCATGATTTTATCTTTTACTGGAGGAGGCTGGCAAGTTTAAAGGGGACGCCCTCAAGGATCAGCTAGAGGAAACCAGTCCTGGTTTTAGTGAGTGAGGTGGTTTTTTTTTTTTTTTTTTACAGGAGGTGTACCAAAAGTCCCGTGTCCGGATTTTGAATGAGTGCTTCATTTCAGGATCAATTACCTTAAGCTTCCCACAAGTAGGTTCTACCTAAAGCTTCTGTTTGATTTAATTAAGGAAGTCTCTCAGTCCTCAAGGCTGTGGTTAATACAAAAGATAATTTTTTTCCTTACTGCATTAGAAATTTTGGATATGTAAATAGCCTATCATCCAACTTGTCTCAAAAGGAACTAACAATTGCCTTTGGCAATCGGTAAATAAGCCTGCTTTCTTTTATTTAACTTCCTGTATGTTTTTTGATAGAGCCCTCAAAGTGACATTATTAGATCCAAAGGCAAGAACTATTTTAGAGCTCTATTAGTTTGACCCTGCCTACCAAAACACCCAAACAATTTATAGTGTCACCATAATTTTCAATGTAAACTACAGAACTGGACTTTCAATTGTGCCTTGTTTCTTACGGTTTGCTGTTTGTTTTCCTGACTAGACTGAAAGCTTCTGGAAGAAAAGAACTGGGTTTGGACTTCTCAGGAGCCTGTGCCCCCTCCTGGAAAGGGCACAGACTTAGAGTTCAACCCAGGTTCAACTCCTGGCTTTTAGCCATTAACAGCCCTATGACCTTGGGTAAGTTACTTATTTTTCTATAATCTTTTTGTTGTTGTCCCAAAGCTTGTTTAACGTATACTTCAACCTTTTTTAGGACTCTCATTTACTAAAAATACTTTATATACAAATACATGCTTTATATACAAATACTTTATATACAAAATATATACATATTTTTCTAGTACTTTAATTACTTTTCTAAATGGTCTTGGATACCCTTCACGGCTTAAATATTACTGGCAGAACTTCTAATAAGGAACAAGAATTGTTTCAAATTAGGGAAACTTCTCCTAGTGGTACCAATTGCTTTCCCCCCATTCATTCCTACCCAACCTCAGGAAAGAAAATGTGTCACTCTTCCTTGTGATGAATTAGGCAGGGAGGCTGCTTGCTGGGGGACTATTTATATCTCTCTAATCTATTTCTCTCCATCTCCAGCACCACCAATAGCTAACATTTATTGAAGGCTTACAGTGGGCCGTGTGCGCCCCAGGCGTGATCTCGTTTAATCCCCACTAAAACCATTATTATTGCCATTTTACAGGTGGGGAATTTGAGGCTTAAAGGGGTGAAGCAAATTATCTAAGGTCACACAGCTAATTAGTGTTAGACGCAGGTCCAATCTCTCACCTGGACTAGTGTGGAGGATTGGTAAAGGGACTGATAACTGTCTTTCCAGCATCTTGCTTCCCTCCGGTCAACCTCTTCTCCACCTGGAAACAACATGAGCTTTTGTAAAAGAACACCCGAAACCTCTTCCACATCCTCCCCGTTCCTCCCCACCCCCATGTTAATAATCTGCACGATTTGGCTTCTGGCCACCTCCCTTGTCTCATGTGGTACCACCTTGCCCTTGCTCTCTGCCTTTTGTGACCTTCTGGGATCTGCCATCTCTCCTCTATCCTCAGAGTCTTCGTAGATGTGGTTCCTTCTGGATGGAACTCCCTCACCCCCTTTCTTTGCCAGCAGGCCTAATCGTGCTTACTCACCTTTTCCTTCCCAGCCTTCTCCAGTGAAAGAAAGTGTATATCGCTCCTCCTACTGATGCAGAACACCCCTTGCTGGTGGGACATTTGTACCTCTTTGGTCCCTACTGGTCCTGCAGCTTAGAGATCTGTTTGTTCCTGAGCTCACATTAGGTTGGGTTCCCCTGTTATGTGCTTCAGAGCAGCCTGTGCCTTTTCTTAATGGCACCGATCAGGATTTATAGTTTCAAAAATTTTATCTGTGTACCCCTTTGGTTAATGTCTATCTATACTGCTCTGATTGGAAGTTTTATGAAGACAAACATTGTCTCTTTTAGCTCATTTTGTATCCTCAGTATTTAGCACAATACTTGGCACACGGTATTATCATTTACTACGTTGAATAAAAGCTGAGCTTTAGAAACTGGGAAATGCTAATGATCAATCCTGGGGTGTCTTAGCCCTCTCCTGTTCCTGGAGGAGCAAGCAGCATGTGCAAACTGTATGGCCTCTGCGCACACATGTATGTGTATGTGCGCGTCTCTGAATGTGGGTGTGGCATGCCCACATACACGCAGACTCACGCAGGCACACACACACAGAGGCGCGCACACACACACACACACACACACCCTCTCTCTCCATTACAGGCAGCTGAACCAGGAAGGTGAAGAATATTTTTCATGGCGTTATTTTTATGATAATCTATTTCGATGGTTAATTTGGTTTAGGACACTGATTTATCACCAGTTTATAGATCTCTCTCTCTCTCT